>NW_028276099.1:55000-57500 GCF_052056855.1 Sturnus vulgaris | reverse complement strand
ACCGTCGTCGCCGTGGCCTCTCTCGGCCGGGGGTGTGCGAGGTTTCTCGGTGGCTGGGCCGTGTTCCCCGCGCCGGCGGGGCGGCCCGAGCCGCGGTGGTCCTCTCGGGCGCAGCGCCGGGCTACTGAGGGAAACCCCGGGCCCCGAGAAGGATTGCCGCGGTGATGGCAGCGGACGTCGGGCGCGCCCCCGCCGGTGGACGCTCCCCCGAGGGTGGCAGCGGGGGAGGCACCCCGGCGGGGCCATGCAGGTCGTTTCCCTCACCCCAGGGCCAGGTACCTAGCGCTTCGCGCCTCGGCGGTCTCCTGCCGGTTTCCCTCGGCGTCGTCAAACGCCTGTTGGGGGCCGAAAGGGCCGCCGAGCCGGGCGGAGGTTTAAAGACTCGGGCGGCCCGGCACGGCCCCGCCGCGGCGGCGGCGGCGGTGGCGGCGGCGGCAGCGGGTGTCGGGCGGTGGCGGCGCGGGGCGCCATCGAGGGGTGGGGAGCTACTCCCGCCGATCCCCTGCGGTGGCGTGTCCGTCGCGACCGGCCGCGCTCGCCGTCGTCGGCGTCCCGCCGCGCTTGCCCGCGCGCGGGGGCCACCCGTGCCGGGCCGGGGAAGGGGCGCCCTGCCCCCCCCTCTCTGCGGCCCGGTCTCGGCGGAGAGGCCGCGGCGCGCGATCGGCCGCGGGGGGCCGACCCCGCTGGCCTCTGCGATGCGGGGCGACGCCGGCAGAGGGCGCGCGCTCTCTGCCTTACCTACCTCAGCTGCGGGGTTGCGGCCGCCGGGGCCCGCCGCGCTCTCTCGCTCTTTCTCCTTAGCCGCCGCCGCGGGCTCGCGGGCGGCGCCGCGTCAGGCGCGACCGCGCGCCTCTCGCCTCGACGGCCTTGTCGCCTCGAACCGCACCGCGGCGGCGCCGGCCGCCGGCCACCCCTGACTCGGAGCGCTGTCCCCGCCCGTTGGGGCGCAGCGCTCGGCCGGCTCCTCCATCGCCGGAGGTCCGGCGGGCGCGGGCGACCCCGTGCCGAGCGGCGGCGTCGCCGCTCGGCGAGTGTCCCCGCCCCCCCCGGGGGGGGGGGACGGTCGGCCGCGAGGCGCCCGCCTTCACCGGCGGCCGTCCCGGCCCGGGCCCCGCCCGTCCGCTTCCCCGTCGCCCTTCCCGGCCGCGTGTGGGCCAAAAAAAAGGGGAGGCGTGCGGGGCGGCCGCGGGGGCGCTTCCCCGTCCGGTCCCCGAGTGGAAACGAGGGGAGCGGGCGGTGCCCCCCGGCTCAGCCGCCGTACGCCTGCCCGCTGGGCGCGTGCTCGCGGAAGGGCAGCTCGGCGGTGCGAAGCGGCGGCGGTCCCGGGAGTGCGGCCGCGGGTGGCGGAGGGGTTTTGCCGAGCGGCAGACCTCGGGCGCTCCGCGATGCCGGCTCGGGTCTCGGCGGCGTCCCGCCTCCGGCGCCGGTGGCGGAGCGCGGCCCGCCGGGCGTTCGCCTTCCGGCGGGCAAGCGGTCCCGCGCCAGGGGTTGCGCCGGCGGAACGGTCCCGCCGCCGCGTGGCGTTTCGGGCGACGTTCAGGGGCCGCTGGCGGGAGAGCCGGCCCCCGCGTTTTGGCGCGGCGGCGTTCCGCGAGTCGGCGGAGCGGTGAAAAGGAGAAGCCAGGGAGTGAGCCGGGAGCGGCGGGGGCCGGCGGTCGCGCCCCCGGCCCGCGAACGCGTAGTCGTCCCGTGATCGAGAGGCCGGGCGGGCCACCGTGCCCCCCGCGGTCCGGCGCGTTGCCGCACAAGCCCCTCCGCGCGGAGGTCGGGCCGAGCCCGGGCGCCTGGGCCGCCTCCGAAGGACGGCACGCGAGGCGGCGTCTCCCCTCGCGGGGGGAGGCGGTCGGGGGCGCGGGCCCCTCCGCCTTTCTTTGGCCGACCTTCGGAGCGTTGCGCGGGGTTTCTCTTTTTTGCCCCGCGCTTTCTCCTCCTCCTCCTCCGTTTGTGTGTGCTCGTACGGTCGAAGCGGGGCGCGCGGGGGCGCGCGCGTCCCTGCAGAAACAGAAAAGGGGCCGCTTCACGCGAGCGGTCCCGAAAGCCAGACAACTCTTAGCGGTGGATCACTCGGCTCGTGCGTCGATGAAGAACGCAGCTAGCTGCGAGAATTAATGTGAATTGCAGGACACATTGATCATCGACACTTCGAACGCACTTGCGGCCCCGGGTTCCTCCCGGGGCTACGCCTGTCTGAGCGTCGCTTGACGATCAATCGCCGTCCGGGGGGGCCACCCCGGCGGCGCGGCTGGGGTTGCCTCGCAGGCCCGTTGCCCGCGGTCGACGTCGACGTCGTCGTCGTCGTCGCCGCGCAGGGCCTTCGTCCCCCTAAATGCAGACTCGGGGAGCGCTCCGTAGCTCCCCGCTCCCGGAACGAGCCGCTGGGGCGGAGCTCGTCCTTGCCGGGGCCGTGCCGCGGTGCGGTGGCGGTGGCCGGGGAGAGCGAGAGTCGGCGTCGAAGACGCCGCCGTGGGCCGTGCGAGAGAGACGAGAGAGCGAGAGGGCC
>NW_028276099.1:35000-47500 GCF_052056855.1 Sturnus vulgaris | reverse complement strand
CCCTCGGCCGGCCTTTGTACCTGACGGCCGAATGCTGGGTAGACCTGTTGCCCTCTGCCGGCCGGCCTAATGCTGGTTAGACCTGTTGCCCTCGGCCGGCCTTTGGACGTGGCGGCCTAATGCTGGGTAGACCTGTTGCCCTCGGCCGGCAGTGTTACCGGCCGGCCTAATGCTGGGTAGACCTGTTGCCCTCGGCCGGCCTTTGTACCTGACGGCCGAATGCTGGGTAGACCTGTTGCCCTCGGCCGGCCTTTGTACGTGGCAGCCTAATGCTGGGTAGACCTGTTGCCCTCGGCCGGCCTTTGTACCTGACGGCCGAATGCTGGGTAGACCTGTTGCCCTCGGCCGGCCTTTGGACGTGGCGGCCGAATGCTGGGTAGACCTGTTGCCCTCGGCCGGCCTTTGGACGTGGCGGCCGAATGCTGGGTAGACCTGTTGCCCTCGGCCGGCCTTTGGACGTGGCGGCCGAATGCTGGGTAGACCTGTTGCCCTCGGCCGGCCTTTGGACGTGGCGGCCTAATGCTGGGTAGACCTGTTGCCCTCGGCCGGCCTTTGGACGTGGCGGCCGAATGCTGGGTAGACCTGTTGCCCTCGGCCGGCCTTTGGACGTGGCGGCCTAATGCTGGGTAGACCTGTTGCCCTCGGCCGGCCTTTGGACGTGGCGGCCTAATGCTGGGTAGACCTGTTGCCCTCGGCCGGCAGTGTTACCGGCCGGCCTAATGCTGGGTAGACCTGTTGCCCTCGGCCCGCCGTGTTACCGGCCAGCCGAATGCTGGGTAGACCTGTTGCCCTCGGCCGGCAGTGTTACCTGACGGCCGAATGCTGGGTAGACCTGTTGCCCTCTGCCGGCCGTCTTTCCGGCTGGCCTAATGCTGGGTAGACCTGTTGCCCTCGGCCGGCCCTGGTACCGGCCGGCATAATGCTGGGTAGACCTGTTGCCCTCGGCCGGTCTTTGTCTCTGGCCGCCCGCGGCGTGGTAGTCCTGTTACCGTCGGCCGGCCTTGCAGCCCGGCCGCCGCGCGATGGCGCCCCGTCTCTTCCATCGGACGCGCGGCCCCCTTGTCGTCTCTGCAGCGGCGAGCACGCCTTCGGCGGTCGGCCTGCACGTCCGGCATGACCGCGGGCACTGGCAGCCCAGCAGGCAGCCCTGCTCTCGCGTCTTCTTCCCCCCGGCGAAAGGCGGGGCGTGAAGGCGGGCGACTTTCGGTCCCAGCCGTGCCCAGGTGTCCCTGCCGGCTCCGTGCGCCAGCATCCACTGGCGAGCTCCGCCGGCCTCTTCCCCAGCCGCGGCCCCTGTCCGCTCCGCCGTCATGGTGCCGGCACCCCACTTCCCCAAGCGCTCCCCGACAGGAGCAGGCAGCGTTGTCGCGCCCCCTCCCCGTGCTCGAATGGACCGCGGCCCTGCTCCGGGCTTCATTTCTGCAGCGCGCTCGCTCGCTCGCTCGCTCGCGCGCTCCCTCCCTCCCCCCCCCCTCCCCCCTCCCCCCGGCCGCCCACCCGCCGCGCTGCCGCCCTGCCGCAGGCTTGAGCGGCGCCGGGGCGGAGGAGGAAGGAACGCCACCAAAGCAAAAGGCTCCGAGAAAGCTGAACAGAGAGCTTCTTTGACCAGGGACAGACGGCGCCAATCATCCCGCCGCCATCCCTGCTTGTGCACCAGGCTCTCCGCCTGCCGACCTCGGCATCAGCCTCCCGCCGCCGCCGTGTAAACTGCCCGGTGGGACCGTGGGCGGGGGCAGGAAGAGGCTGAAAGTGCTGCCAGGGAGGCTGATGGCGGAGGGCGGGGTCGCCCCCAACCGACAATGGGCAGGGCCCGAGGCAGTCTGAAAGCGCTGCCAGGGAGGCTGATGGCGGAGGGCGGGGTCGCCCCCAACCGACAATGGGCAGGGCACGAGACCGTCTGAAAGCGCTGCCAGGGAGGCTGAGGGCGGGGGGCGGGGCGCCCCCAACCGACAATGGGCAGGGCCCGAGGCAGTCTGAAAGCGCTGCCAGGGAGGCTGAGGGCGGGGGGCGGGGCGCCCCCAGCCGACAATGGGCAGGGGCCCGAGAGAGTCTGAAAGCGCTGCCAGGGAGGCTGACGGCGGGGGGCAGGGCGCCCCCAGCCGACAATGGGCAGGGGCGGGGAAAGTCTGAAAGCGCTGCATGGGAGGTTGATGGCGGAGGGCGGGCTCGCCCCCAGCGTTAATGGGTGGCTGCGGAAGACGGGGCAGGGACAGGGAGAGGGCAGGCGGCTTCGTGCCGGCCCCGGGCGCCTCGACAGCGAGCCCTCACGGCCCCCCAAACCCGCGCCGAGGCCCCAAGAGCTCTGCAGACCTTCCGCGGAAGAACCGGCCCGAAAGCGGCCACCCGCTTGCCGACGGCGGCGCCGGTCGCCTCGATGCAGCCGCCTCCGTGGGGCGGGAAGGGGCAGGGCGAGTTGTGCCAGGGCGCGGCGGCTTTGGGCCGAGTTTCGCTGCACGTACGTGCTTCCCCTGGCTGTGCTGCGGCCCGTGAGGTTCTGTTTTGTGGGGGGGGGGGCTCTGTAGGTAGGGTCTCTGGGGGACGGGGGAGGAGGCGTGGGGTAGGGAGGACGCCGTTTGGGGGGGTCAGTGTGTCAGCAGGGCGAGAACCGGGCACAGGCCCTCCGTCAGCTCGGCTGTGGGCCCAAAGGGATCACAAATAAGATTTGGCAAGAGTTTTGTTTTCCGGAAAAGATTTTCTTTCCGAGTAAATAGAAGAGGCAATCATTCAAAAAAGGCAAAGAGGAAATGAAACAAATCAAATCAAATCAAAACAAAACAAAACAAAACAAAACAAAACGAAATAAAATAAAATAATAAAATGAAATGAAAAGAAATGAAATGAAATGATGAAATAAAATGTTGTCGAAAATATGTCTTGGTCTTGAAATCGATTCTGCCGGGCGGGGCAAGGCTGCTGGAGCACTTGGGCTCCGGAGCGTTAAGAGGCTGTGGGGTTTCCCCGGCTCCGAGATGGTACAAGGATGCCTCGTCTACCCGGATCCGCGAAACGTGGCCCGTCCCGCGGCGGCCAGGTCGACGCGGCTCCGGGGCCGGTGGCGTGGGACCGCCGTCGCCGGCGAAGGCGCAGCGGCGGCGGCCGTGGCCGCGACGACCAGGTCTACACGACTCCGGGAAACTTGGCCGGTCCCGCGGCGGCCAGGTCTACTGGGCTCCGGGATGGGCGGCCGCCGTGGCCGCGGCGACCAGGTCTACCCGCCTCCGGGACCGGCGGCGTGGGTCCGCCGTCGAGGGCGAGGGCGCTGCGACGGCCGCGGCGACCGGGTCTACCTAGCTCCGGTGCGACCCGGGCTGCGTGCAGCATGGCGAAGGTAGACCTGTGGTCCGCATCACGGCGTGGGCAGACCTGGTGTCCGCAGCATGGAGCGGGTAGACATGTTGTCCGCCGCATGGAGTGGGTAGACCTGTTGTCCGCGTAATGGAGTAGTTAGACCTGGTGTCCGCAGCTTGGAGTGGGTAGACCTGTTGTCCGCAGCAAGCCGTGGGTAGACCTGGTGTCCGCAGCATGCCCTGGGTAGACCTGGTGTCCGCAGCTTGGTAGACCTGTTGCCCGTTTCATGGCTGGGTAGACCTGGTGTCCGCAGCAAGCCGTGGGTAGACCTGGTGTCCGCAGCTTGGTAGACCTGTTGCCCGATTCATGGCTGGGTAGACCTGTTGTCCGCAGCATTGAGTTGGTAGACCTGGTGTCCGCAGCATGCCCTGGGTAGACCTGGTGTCCGCAGCTTGGTAGACCTGTTGCCCGTTTCATGGCTGGGTAGACCTGGTGTCCGCAGCATTGAGTTGGTAGACCTGGTGTCCGCAGCATGCCCTGGGTAGACCTGGTGTCCGCAGCTTGGTAGACCTGTTGCCCGTTTCATGGCTGGGTAGACCTGGTGTCCGCAGCAAGCCGTGAGTAGACCTGTTGCCCGTTTCATGGCTGGGTAGACCTGGTGTCCGCAGCATGACCTGGGTAGACCTGGTGTCCGCAGCTTGGTAGACCTGTTGCCCGTTTCATGGCTGGGTAGACCTGGTGTCCGCAGCAAGCCGTGGGTAGACCTGGTGTCCGGAGCTTGGTAGACCTGTTGCCCGATTCATGCCTGGGTAGACCTGTTGTCCGCAGCTTGGTAGACCTGTTGCCCGTTTCATGGCTGGGTAGACCTGGTGTCCGCAGCATGCCCTGGGTAGACCTGGTGTCCGCAGCTTGGTAGACCTGTTGCCCGTTTCATAGCTGGGTAGACCTGGTGTCCGCAGCTTGGTAGACCTGTTGCCCGTTTCATGGCTGGGTAGACCTGGTGTCCGCAGCAAGCCGTGAGTAGACCTGTTGCCCGTTTCATGGCTGGGTAGACCTGGTGTCCGCAGCATGCCCTGGGTAGACCTGGTGTCCGCAGCTTGGTAGACCTGTTGCCCGTTTCATGGCTGGGTAGACCTGTTGTCCGCAGCAAGCCGTGAGTAGACCTGTTGCCCGTTTCATGGCTGGGTAGACCTGTTGTCCGCAGCATGCCCTGGGTAGACCTGGTGTCCGCAGCTTGGTAGACCTGTTGCCCGTTTCATGGCTGGGTAGACCTGGTGTCCGCAGCAAGCCGTGGGTAGACCTGCTGCCCGTTTCATGGCTGGGTAGACCTGGTGTCCGCAGCAAGCCGTGGGTAGACCTGGTGTCCGCAGCTTGGTAGACCTGTTGCCCGTTTGATGGCTGGGTAGACCTGTTGTCCGCAGCATTGAGTTGGTAGACCTGTTGCCCGTTTCATGGCTGGGTAGACCTGTTGTCCGCAGCTTGGTAGACCTGTTGCCCGATTCATGGCTGGGTAGACCTGGTGTCCGCAGCAAGCCGTGAGTAGACCTGTTGCCCGTTTCATGGCTGGGTAGACCTGGTGTCCGCAGCATGCCCTGGGTAGACCTGTTGTCCGCAGCTTGGTAGACCTGTTGCCCGTTTCATGGCTGGGTAGACCTGGTGTCCGCAGCAAGCCGTGAGTAGACCTGTTGCCCGTTTCATGGCTGGGTAGACCTGTTGTCCGCAGCATGCCCTGGGTAGACCTGGTGTCCGCAGCTTGGTAGACCTGTTGCCCGTTTCATGGCTGGGTAGACCTGGTGTCCGCAGCAAGCCGTGGGTAGACCTGGTGTCCGCAGCTTGGTAGACCTGTTGCCCGTTTCATGGCTGGGTAGACCTGTTGTCCGCAGCATTGAGTTGGTAGACCTGTTGCCCGTTTCATGGCTGGGTAGACCTGGTGTCCGCAGCTTGGTAGACCTGTTGCCCGTTTCATGGCTGGGTAGACCTGGTGTCCGCAGCAAGCCGTGGGTAGACCTGGTGTCCGCAGCTTGGTAGACCTGTTGCCCGATTCATGCCTGGGTAGACCTGTTGTCCGCAGCAAGCCGTGGGTAGACCTGGTGTCCGCAGCATGCCCTGGGTAGACCTGGTGTCCGCAGCTTGGTAGACCTGTTGCCCGTTTCATGGCTGGGTAGACCTGTTGTCCGCAGCAAGCCGTGAGTAGACCTGTTGCCCGTTTCATGGCTGGGTAGACCTGGTGTCCGCAGCATGCCCTGGGTAGACCTGGTGTCCGCAGCTTGGTAGACCTGTTGCCCGTTTCATGGCTGGGTAGACCTGGTGTCCGCAGCAAGCCGTCGGTAGACCTGTTGCCCGTTTCATGGCTGGGTAGACCTGGTGTCCGCAGCATGCCCTGGGTAGACCTGGTGTCCGCAGCTTGGTAGACCTGTTGCCCGTTTCATGGCTGGGTAGACCTGGTGTCCGCAGCATGCCCTGGGTAGACCTGGTGTCCGCAGCTTGGTAGACCTGTTGCCCGTTTCATGGCTGGGTAGACCTGTTGTCCGCAGCAAGCCGTGAGTAGACCTGTTGCCCGTTTCATGGCTGGGTAGACCTGTTGTCCGCAGCATGCCCTGGGTAGACCTGGTGTCCGCAGCTTGGTAGACCTGTTGCCCGTTTCATGGCTGGGTAGACCTGGTGTCCGCAGCAAGCCGTGGGTAGACCTGCTGCCCGTTTCATGGCTGGGTAGACCTGGTGTCCGCAGCAAGCCGTGGGTAGACCTGGTGTCCGCAGCTTGGTAGACCTGTTGCCCGTTTCATGGCTGGGTAGACCTGTTGTCCGCAGCATTGAGTTGGTAGACCTGGTGTCCGCTACATACCCTGGGTAGACCTGGTGTCCGCAGCTTGGTAGACCTGTTGCCCGTTTCATGGCTGGGTAGACCTGGTGTCCGCAGCATTGAGATGGTAGACCTGTTGCCCGTTTCATGGCTGGGTAGACCTGTTGTCCGCAGCTTGGTAGACCTGTTGCCCGATTCATGGCTGGGTAGACCTGGTGTCCGCAGCAAGCCGTGAGTAGACCTGTTGCCCGTTTCATGGCTGGGTAGACCTGGTGTCCGCAGCATGCCCTGGGTAGACCTGTTGTCCGCAGCTTGGTAGACCTGTTGCCCGTTTCATGGCTGGGTAGACCTGGTGTCCGCAGCAAGCCGTGAGTAGACCTGTTGCCCGTTTCATGGCTGGGTAGACCTGTTGTCCGCAGCATGCCCTGGGTAGACCTGGTGTCCGCAGCTTGGTAGACCTGTTGCCCGTTTCATGGCTGGGTAGACCTGGTGTCCGCAGCAAGCCGTGGGTAGACCTGGTGTCCGCAGCTTGGTAGACCTGTTGCCCGTTTCATGGCTGGGTAGACCTGGTGTCCGCAGCTTGGTAGACCTGTTGCCCGTTTCATGGCTGGGTAGACCTGGTGTCCGCAGCAAGCCGTGGGTAGACCTGGTGTCCGGAGCTTGGTAGACCTGTTGCCCGATTCATGGCTGGGTAGACCTGTTGTCCGCAGCAAGCCGTGGGTAGACCTGGTGTCCGCAGCATGCCCTGGGTAGACCTGGTGTCCGCAGCTTGGTAGACCTGTTGCCCGATTCATGCCTGGGTAGACCTGTTGTCCGCAGCAAGCCGTGGGTAGACCTGGTGTCCGCAGCATGCCCTGGGTAGACCTGGTGTCCGCAGCTTGGTAGACCTGTTGCCCGTTTCATGGCTGGGTAGACCTGTTGTCCGCAGCAAGCCGTGAGTAGACCTGTTGCCCGTTTCATGGCTGGGTAGACCTGGTGTCCGCAGCATGCCCTGGGTAGACCTGGTGTCCGCAGCTTGGTAGACCTGTTGCCCGATTCATGGCTGGGTAGACCTGTTGTCCGCAGCATTGAGTTGGTAGACCTGGTGTCCGCAGCATGCCCTGGGTAGACCTGGTGTCCGCAGCTTGGTAGACCTGTTGCCCGTTTCATGGCTGGGTAGACCTGTTGTCCGCAGCATTGAGTTGGTAGACCTGGTGTCCGCAGCATGCCCTGGGTAGACCTGGTGTCCGCAGCTTGGTAGACCTGTTGCCCGTTTCATGGCTGGGTAGACCTGGTGTCCGCAGCATGACCTGGGTAGACCTGGTGTCCGCAGCTTGGTAGACCTGTTGCCCGTTTCATGGCTGGGTAGACCTGGTGTCCGCAGCAAGCCGTGGGTAGACCTGGTGTCCGCAGCTTGGTAGACCTGTTGCCCGATTCATGGCTGGGTAGACCTGTTGTCCGCAGCATTGAGTTGGTAGACCTGGTGTCCGCAGCATGCCCTGGGTAGACCTGGTGTCCGCAGCTTGGTAGACCTGTTGCCCGTTTCATAGCTGGGTAGACCTGGTGTCCGCAGCTTGGTAGACCTGTTGCCCGTTTCATGGCTGGGTAGACCTGGTGTCCGCAGCAAGCCGTGAGTAGACCTGTTGCCCGTTTCATGGCTGGGTAGACCTGGTGTCCGCAGCATGCCCTGGGTAGACCTGGTGTCCGCAGCTTGGTAGACCTGTTGCCCGTTTCATGGCTGGGTAGACCTGGTGTCCGCAGCAAGCCGTGAGTAGACCTGTTGCCCGTTTCATGGCTGGGTAGACCTGTTGTCCGCAGCATGCCCTGGGTAGACCTGGTGTCCGCAGCTTGGTAGACCTGTTGCCCGTTTCATGGCTGGGTAGACCTGGTGTCCGCAGCAAGCCGTGGGTAGACCTGCTGCCCGTTTCATGGCTGGGTAGACCTGGTGTCCGCAGCAAGCCGTGGGTAGACCTGGTGTCCGCAGCTTGGTAGACCTGTTGCCCGTTTCATGGCTGGGTAGACCTGTTGTCCGCAGCATTGAGTTGGTAGACCTGGTGTCCGCTACATACCCTGGGTAGACCTGGTGTCCGCAGCTTGGTAGACCTGTTGCCCGTTTCATGGCTGGGTAGACCTGGTGTCCGCAGCATTGAGATGGTAGACCTGTTGCCCGTTTCATGGCTGGGTAGACCTGTTGTCCGCAGCTTGGTAGACCTGTTGCCCGATTCATGGCTGGGTAGACCTGGTGTCCGCAGCTTGGTAGACCTGTTGCCCGTTTCATGGCTGGGTAGACCTGGTGTCCGCAGCAAGCCGTGGGTAGACCTGGTGTCCGCAGCATGCCCTGGGTAGACCTGGTGTCCGCAGCTTGGTAGACCTGTTGCCCGTTTCATGGCTGGGTAGACCTGGTGTCCGCAGCAAGCCGTGAGTAGACCTGTTGCCCGTTTCATGGCTGGGTAGACCTGTTGTCCGCAGCATGCCCCGGGTAGACCTGTTGTCCGCAGCTTGGTAGACCTGTTGCCCGTTTCATGGCTGGGTAGACCTGGTGTCCGCAGCAAGCCGTGAGTAGACCTGTTGCCCGTTTCATGGCTGGGTAGACCTGGTGTCCGCAGCAAGCCGTGAGTAGACCTGGTGTCCGCAGCTTGGTAGACCTGTTGCCCGTTTCATGGCTGGGTAGACCTGGTGTCCGCAGCAAGACGTGAGTAGACCTGTTGCCCGTTTCATGGCTGGGTAGACCTGGTGTCCGCAGCATGCCCTGGGTAGACCTGGTGTCCGCAGCTTGGTAGACCTGTTGCCCGTTTCATGGCTGGGTAGACCTGGTGTCCGCAGCAAGCCGTGAGTAGACCTGTTGCCCGTTTCATGGCTGGGTAGACCTGTTGTCCGCAGCATGCCCTGGGTAGACCTGGTGTCCGCAGCTTGGTAGACCTGTTGCCCGTTTCATGGCTGGGTAGACCTGGTGTCCGCAGCATGCCCTGGGTAGACCTGGTGTCCGCAGCTTGGTAGACCTGTTGCCCGATTCATGCCTGGGTAGACCTGTTGTCCGCAGCATGCCCTGGGTAGACCTGGTGTCCGCAGCATGCCCTGGGTAGACCTGGTGTCCGCAGCTTGGTAGACCTGTTGCCCGTTTCATGGCTGGGTAGACCTGGTGTCCGCAGCAAGCCGTGAGTAGACCTGTTGCCCGTTTCATGGCTGGGTAGACCTGGTGTCCGCAGCATGCCCTGGGTAGACCTGGTGTCCGCAGCTTGGTAGACCTGTTGCCCGTTTCATGGCTGGGTAGACCTGGTGTCCGCAGCAAGCCGTGAGTAGACCTGTTGCCCGTTTCATGGCTGGGTAGACCTGGTGTCCGCAGCATGCCCTGGGTAGACCTGGTGTCCGCAGCTTGGTAGACCTGTTGCCCGTTTCATGGCTGGGTAGACCTGGTGTCCGCAGCAAGCCGTGGGTAGTCCTGGTGTCCGGAGCTTGGTAGACCTGTTGCCCGATTCATGCCTGGGTAGACCTGTTGTCCGCAGCATTGAGTGGGTAGACCTGTTGTCCGCAGCATGCCCTGGGTAGACCTGGTGTCCGCAGCTTGGTAGACCTGTTGCCCGTTTCATGGCTGGGTAGACCTGGTGTCCGCAGCAAGCCGTGAGTAGACCTGTTGCCCGTTTCATGGCTGGGTAGACCTGTTGTCCGCAGCATGCCCTGGGTAGACCTGGTGTCCGCAGCTTGGTAGACCTGTTGCCCGTTTCATGGCTGGGTAGACCTGGTGTCCGCAGCAAGCCGTGGGTAGATCTGGTGTCCGCAGCATGCCCTGGGTAGACCTGGTGTCCGCAGCTTGGTAGACCTGTTGCCCGTTTCATGGCTGGGTAGACCTGGTGTCCGCAGCAAGCCGTGGGTAGACCTGGTGTCCGCAGCAAGCCGTGGGTAGACCTGGTGTCCGCAGCATGCCCTGGGTAGACCTGGTGTCCGCAGCTTGGTAGACCTGTTGCCCGTTTCATGGCTGGGTAGACCTGTTGTCCGCAGCAAGCCGTGGGTAGACCTGGTGTCCGCAGCATGCCCTGGGTAGACCTGGTGTCCGCAGCTTGGTAGACCTGTTGCCCTTTTCATGCCCTGGGTAGACCTGGTGTCCGCAGCTGGGTAGACCTGTTGTCCGCAGCAAGCCGTGGGTAGACCTGGTGTCCGCAGCATGCCCTGGGTAGACCTGGTGTCCGCAGCTTGGTAGACCTGTTGCCCGTTTCATGGCTGGGTAGACCTGTTGTCCGCAGCAAGCCGTCGGTAGACCTGTTGCCCGTTTCATGGCTGGTAGACCTGTTGTCCGCCGCCGGCCTGGAAGTACTCCAAGGGGTCGCTGTTTCTCGCTGCCTCCGGCTATGTCATCGTAGAAGGCGGCGTGCGCCACTGCGCCCCCTCGGTCACGTACATCGGTTCTCTTTCCGGCCTCCGCCGCTTCGGGCCCATCTGTCCGTATTATGGGAACGAGGTGACGGGCCGTATCCCCACAGGCTGTTGCCGTGCCTGTGTCCGTGGCGGAGAAGGGCGGACGCGCGTGCGGTCGCCAGGGCCAGAAGAACACCGCCGATGTCGGGGCGAGTCGCGTGGCTTCGTCCGGCTTCCCGTCTTACCCAGTTCGACTGGGACAGGTTAGCCCAGAGAGAGAGACCGATGCGATCCGAGAGCCGCTCCCCGGCCCAGGCGAGGCTGCGTGCTCAGTCGGGGGAGAAGCGAGAAAGCCCCCAGAGAGACCGATGCGATCCGAGAGCCGCTCCCCGGCCCAGGCCGAGGCTGCGTGTTCAGTCCGGGGGAGAAGCGAGAAAGCCCCCAGAGAGAGCGATGCGATCCGAGAGCCACCGCGCTCCCCCGGCCCAGGCGAGGCTGCGTTGTTCCAGGCGGGGGAGAAGCGAGAAAAAGGCCCAGAGAGAGGGCGAGAAAGCCGCGAGTGTGTCCCGCTCCGGCCCGGCTGCTGCCGGTTTCGTGACAACGGGGAGCCGGGCGCCCGCTCGCTCCCCCGGGGATGGTGGCGGGCGAGGCGGCGGCGCCTCGCCCCTTTTCTGCCCGGCCTTAAGCCGGGGCCCCGCCCGCTCGCCGGGTGCGGCATTTCTTCGGCTGTCGGTCCCGGTGCACGCTGGTGGCCGGCAGCCGGGGCTGGATTTCTGTGGGGCCGGCCCGGGGTTGTGTTGAGCCTGCCCGGGCTTTCCCTGGCCCCCCTCCCCGAGAGCCCCCCGGGCGTGGCTCGCTTGGCCGAGGTTGGCTGCGCCTCGTTTCCCGCTCCCGACCTGTGTTGCCAGAGTTGTGTCCGTATCGAAAGGGCAGCGGGGGACATGCAGTGGGGCGTGTGGCCTCGCCTCTCGGCTTCGCTTGCTTGCCTGCGAAGGGGGGCTCGGTGACGGGAGTGTCCGGCCCTGCCGTGTGTTGTTGAAGTCGTCCCCCTTCCTCGGCCCTAAGCCGGGGACCCGCGTGTAGCGGGCAGAATTTTTCCGGGGCGGCGGTCGGCCGCGGTGGCCGGCCGTGTCCCCCCCCCCAGGACGGACCCCGCAACCCAACAGAGAGCGAGCGAGCGAGTGAGCCCCCGAGAGTGTGTCGTGGGCGGGGCGGCGGCGCCTCGCCCTTTCTCGGTATCGGCCGGGCGCGATCGAGGCACCGTGCCGGGGCGGCCCGTGGTGTCTGGCCTGCCCCGGCTGCCGTGGTTGCCGTTGCCGGCGGGGGCTGGGTTTTGCGAGCGGCTCCGTTCTTTTTTATTAAAGCGTGCCGGTGTGCGGGGCAGTGTGGGGGTGCCCGCCCGGCCTCCGTTCTTTTTCTCTCGCGGCCCTAAGCCGCGGCACCGAGAAGCGCGCGCTGACGAAGGGTCACGGGCCGCCACCGAAGCGAAAGCGAAAGGCGAGAGAGAAGGGCTGGCTGTGTTGGCGAGTGAGAAAAGAGACCGTATGTCCGGTGGTTGGAGGGGTTTTACGGGAGGAGTTGAGAGGCGCGTTCTCGCCCCCACCCCTGGCTCGTGACCCCCGTGGCTAGCACGGGTCGTGCGACGCATGGCGTGCTTTTTTTTTTAGTTTTTTTTTTGGTGCGGTGGCTTGCCCTTCCCCCCGGCTTTTTTTCCGGGTGGGAAGCCGATCGCTGCGAGGCGGGCGAAAGCCGGTGGCCCGCGGCGTGGTCGGTGGCAGCTGCTCCGTTTTCCGTTGTCTTGCGGCCCGCGGGCGGGTGGCGGCACCCCCCGCTCTCTTCCTCTGCTGCGTGATCGATCCCGAAGGTTGCAAGCGGCCCGCCGGCGTCGGGGGCCTAGGGAGCGTCGGGGAGGCTCGGCGGCGCCAAGGGAGGGCCTCTCGGGGACGTGTCCCGCTCGCACGCATGTTGGAGCCCTGCTCCGTTGCCGTTGTCCCAGGAACCCGCGGCCGCGGGGGCTCCCCGTTGCCCCGCGGCTGCTTTTCTTTCTGTCCCCGTCCGATCGATGAGGCTTTTCGGGTCGCGT
>NW_028276099.1:7500-22500 GCF_052056855.1 Sturnus vulgaris | reverse complement strand
AATGCTGAGTAGACCTGTTGCCCTCTGCCGGCCGTGTTACCGGCCGGCCTAATGCTGGGTAGACCTGTTGCCCTCGGCCGGCCTTTGGACGTGGCGGCCTAATGCTGGGTAGACCTGTTGCCCTCTGCCGGCCGGCCTAATGCTGGGTAGACCTCTTGCCCTCGGCCGGCCTTTGGATGTGGCGGCCTAATGCTGGGTAGACCTGTTGCCCTCGGCCGGCCTTTGGACGTGGCGGCCTAATGCTGGGTAGACCTGTTGCCCTCGGCCGGCCTTTGGACGTGGCGGCCTAATGCTGGGTAGACCTGTTGCCCTCGGCCGGCCTTTGTACCTGACGGCCGAATGCTGGGTAGACCTGTTGCCCTCTGCCGGCCGGCCTAATGCTGGGTAGACCTGTTGCCCTCGGCCGGCCTTTGGATGTGGCGGCCTAATGCTGGGTAGACCTCTTGCCCTCGGCCGGCCTTTGGACGTGGCGGCCTAATGCTGGGTAGACCTGTTGCCCTCGGCCGGCCTTTGGACGTGGCGGCCTAATGCTGGGTAGACCTGTTGCCCTCGGCCGGCCTTTGGACGTGGCGGCCTAATGCTGGGTAGACCTGTTGCCCTCGGCCGGCCTTTGTACCTGACGGCCGAATGCTGGGTAGACCTGTTGCCCTCGGCCGGCCGGCCTAATGCTGGGTAGACCTGTTGCCCTCGGCCGGCCTTTGGACGTGGCGGCCTAATGCTGGGTAGACCTGTTGCCCTCGGCCGGCCTTTGGACGTGGCGGCCTAATGCTGGGTAGACCTGTTGCCCTCGGCCGGCCTTTGGACGTGGCGGCCGAATGCTGGGTAGACCTGTTGCCCTCGGCCGGCCTTTGTACCTGACGGCCGAATGCTGGGTAGACCTGTTGCCCTCGGCCGGCCTTTGGACGTGGCGGCCTAATGCTGGGTAGACCTGTTGCCCTCGGCCGGCCTTTGGACGTGGCGGCCTAATGCTGGGTAGACCTCTTGCCCTCGGCCGGCCTTTGGACGTGGCGGCCTAATGCTGGGTAGACCTGTTGCCCTCGGCCGGCAGTGTTACCGGCCGGCCTAATGCTGGGTAGACCTGTTGCCCTCGGCCGGCCTTTGTACCTGACGGCCGAATGCTGGGTAGACCTGTTGCCCTCTGCCGGCCGGCCTAATGCTGGGTAGACCTGTTGCCCTCGGCCGGCCTTTGGACGTGGCGGCCGAATGCTGGGTAGACCTGTTGCCCTCGGCCGGCCTTTGGACGTGGCGGCCTAATGCTGGGTAGACCTGTTGCCCTCGGCCGGCCTTTGGACGTGGCGGCCTAATGCTGGTTAGACCTGTTGCCCTCGGCCGGCCTTTGGACGTGGCGGCCTAATGCTGGGTAGACCTGTTGCCCTCGGCCGGCAGTGTTACCGGCCAGCCTAATGCTGGGTAGACCTGTTGCCCTCGGCCGGCCTTTGTACCTGACGGCCGAATGCTGGGTAGACCTGTTGCCCTCTGCCGGCCGGCCTAATGCTGGTTAGACCTGTTGCCCTCGGCCGGCCTTTGGACGTGGCGGCCTAATGCTGGGTAGACCTGTTGCCCTCGGCCGGCAGTGTTACCGGCCGGCCTAATGCTGGGTAGACCTGTTGCCCTCGGCCGGCCTTTGTACCTGACGGCCGAATGCTGGGTAGACCTGTTGCCCTCGGCCGGCCTTTGTACGTGGCAGCCTAATGCTGGGTAGACCTGTTGCCCTCGGCCGGCCTTTGTACCTGACGGCCGAATGCTGGGTAGACCTGTTGCCCTCGGCCGGCCTTTGGACGTGGCGGCCGAATGCTGGGTAGACCTGTTGCCCTCGGCCGGCCTTTGGACGTGGCGGCCGAATGCTGGGTAGACCTGTTGCCCTCGGCCGGCCTTTGGACGTGGCGGCCGAATGCTGGGTAGACCTGTTGCCCTCGGCCGGCCTTTGGACGTGGCGGCCTAATGCTGGGTAGACCTGTTGCCCTCGGCCGGCCTTTGGACGTGGCGGCCGAATGCTGGGTAGACCTGTTGCCCTCGGCCGGCCTTTGGACGTGGCGGCCTAATGCTGGGTAGACCTGTTGCCCTCGGCCGGCCTTTGGACGTGGCGGCCTAATGCTGGGTAGACCTGTTGCCCTCGGCCGGCAGTGTTACCGGCCGGCCTAATGCTGGGTAGACCTGTTGCCCTCGGCCCGCCGTGTTACCGGCCAGCCGAATGCTGGGTAGACCTGTTGCCCTCGGCCGGCAGTGTTACCTGACGGCCGAATGCTGGGTAGACCTGTTGCCCTCTGCCGGCCGTCTTTCCGGCTGGCCTAATGCTGGGTAGACCTGTTGCCCTCGGCCGGCCCTGGTACCGGCCGGCATAATGCTGGGTAGACCTGTTGCCCTCGGCCGGTCTTTGTCTCTGGCCGCCCGCGGCGTGGTAGTCCTGTTACCGTCGGCCGGCCTTGCAGCCCGGCCGCCGCGCGATGGCGCCCCGTCTCTTCCATCGGACGCGCGGCCCCCTTGTCGTCTCTGCAGCGGCGAGCACGCCTTCGGCGGTCGGCCTGCACGTCCGGCATGACCGCGGGCACTGGCAGCCCAGCAGGCAGCCCTGCTCTCGCGTCTTCTTCCCCCCGGCGAAAGGCGGGGCGTGAAGGCGGGCGACTTTCGGTCCCAGCCGTGCCCAGGTGTCCCTGCCGGCTCCGTGCGCCAGCATCCACTGGCGAGCTCCGCCGGCCTCTTCCCCAGCCGCGGCCCCTGTCCGCTCCGCCGTCATGGTGCCGGCACCCCACTTCCCCAAGCGCTCCCCGACAGGAGCAGGCAGCGTTGTCGCGCCCCCTCCCCGTGCTCGAATGGACCGCGGCCCTGCTCCGGGCTTCATTTCTGCAGCGCGCTCGCTCGCTCGCTCGCTCGCGCGCTCCCTCCCTCCCCCCCCCCCTCCCCCCTCCCCCCGGCCGCCCACCCGCCGCGCTGCCGCCCTGCCGCAGGCTTGAGCGGCGCCGGGGCGGAGGAGGAAGGAACGCCACCAAAGCAAAAGGCTCCGAGAAAGCTGAACAGAGAGCTTCTTTGACCAGGGACAGACGGCGCCAATCATCCCGCCGCCATCCCTGCTTGTGCACCAGGCTCTCCGCCTGCCGACCTCGGCATCAGCCTCCCGCCGCCGCCGTGTAAACTGCCCGGTGGGACCGTGGGCGGGGGCAGGAAGAGGCTGAAAGTGCTGCCAGGGAGGCTGATGGCGGAGGGCGGGGTCGCCCCCAACCGACAATGGGCAGGGCCCGAGGCAGTCTGAAAGCGCTGCCAGGGAGGCTGATGGCGGAGGGCGGGGTCGCCCCCAACCGACAATGGGCAGGGCACGAGACCGTCTGAAAGCGCTGCCAGGGAGGCTGAGGGCGGGGGGCGGGGCGCCCCCAACCGACAATGGGCAGGGCCCGAGGCAGTCTGAAAGCGCTGCCAGGGAGGCTGAGGGCGGGGGGCGGGGCGCCCCCAGCCGACAATGGGCAGGGGCCCGAGAGAGTCTGAAAGCGCTGCCAGGGAGGCTGACGGCGGGGGGCAGGGCGCCCCCAGCCGACAATGGGCAGGGGCGGGGAAAGTCTGAAAGCGCTGCATGGGAGGTTGATGGCGGAGGGCGGGCTCGCCCCCAGCGTTAATGGGTGGCTGCGGAAGACGGGGCAGGGACAGGGAGAGGGCAGGCGGCTTCGTGCCGGCCCCGGGCGCCTCGACAGCGAGCCCTCACGGCCCCCCAAACCCGCGCCGAGGCCCCAAGAGCTCTGCAGACCTTCCGCGGAAGAACCGGCCCGAAAGCGGCCACCCGCTTGCCGACGGCGGCGCCGGTCGCCTCGATGCAGCCGCCTCCGTGGGGCGGGAAGGGGCAGGGCGAGTTGTGCCAGGGCGCGGCGGCTTTGGGCCGAGTTTCGCTGCACGTACGTGCTTCCCCTGGCTGTGCTGCGGCCCGTGAGGTTCTGTTTTGTGGGGGGGGGGGCTCTGTAGGTAGGGTCTCTGGGGGACGGGGGAGGAGGCGTGGGGTAGGGAGGACGCCGTTTGGGGGGGTCAGTGTGTCAGCAGGGCGAGAACCGGGCACAGGCCCTCCGTCAGCTCGGCTGTGGGCCCAAAGGGATCACAAATAAGATTTGGCAAGAGTTTTGTTTTCCGGAAAAGATTTTCTTTCCGAGTAAATAGAAGAGGCAATCATTCAAAAAAGGCAAAGAGGAAATGAAACAAATCAAATCAAATCAAAACAAAACAAAACAAAACAAAACAAAACGAAATAAAATAAAATAATAAAATGAAATGAAAAGAAATGAAATGAAATGATGAAATAAAATGTTGTCGAAAATATGTCTTGGTCTTGAAATCGATTCTGCCGGGCGGGGCAAGGCTGCTGGAGCACTTGGGCTCCGGAGCGTTAAGAGGCTGTGGGGTTTCCCCGGCTCCGAGATGGTACAAGGATGCCTCGTCTACCCGGATCCGCGAAACGTGGCCCGTCCCGCGGCGGCCAGGTCGACGCGGCTCCGGGGCCGGTGGCGTGGGACCGCCGTCGCCGGCGAAGGCGCAGCGGCGGCGGCCGTGGCCGCGACGACCAGGTCTACACGACTCCGGGAAACTTGGCCGGTCCCGCGGCGGCCAGGTCTACTGGGCTCCGGGATGGGCGGCCGCCGTGGCCGCGGCGACCAGGTCTACCCGCCTCCGGGACCGGCGGCGTGGGTCCGCCGTCGAGGGCGAGGGCGCTGCGACGGCCGCGGCGACCGGGTCTACCTAGCTCCGGTGCGACCCGGGCTGCGTGCAGCATGGCGAAGGTAGACCTGTGGTCCGCATCACGGCGTGGGCAGACCTGGTGTCCGCAGCATGGAGCGGGTAGACATGTTGTCCGCCGCATGGAGTGGGTAGACCTGTTGTCCGCGTAATGGAGTAGTTAGACCTGGTGTCCGCAGCTTGGAGTGGGTAGACCTGTTGTCCGCAGCAAGCCGTGGGTAGACCTGGTGTCCGCAGCATGCCCTGGGTAGACCTGGTGTCCGCAGCTTGGTAGACCTGTTGCCCGTTTCATGGCTGGGTAGACCTGGTGTCCGCAGCAAGCCGTGGGTAGACCTGGTGTCCGCAGCTTGGTAGACCTGTTGCCCGTTTCATGGCTGGGTAGACCTGTTGTCCGCAGCATTGAGTTGGTAGACCTGGTGTCCGCAGCATGCCCTGGGTAGACCTGGTGTCCGCAGCTTGGTAGACCTGTTGCCCGTTTCATGGCTGGGTAGACCTGGTGTCCGCAGCATTGAGTTGGTAGACCTGGTGTCCGCAGCATGCCCTGGGTAGACCTGGTGTCCGCAGCTTGGTAGACCTGTTGCCCGTTTCATGGCTGGGTAGACCTGGTGTCCGCAGCAAGCCGTGAGTAGACCTGTTGCCCGTTTCATGGCTGGGTAGACCTGGTGTCCGCAGCATGACCTGGGTAGACCTGGTGTCCGCAGCTTGGTAGACCTGTTGCCCGTTTCATGGCTGGGTAGACCTGGTGTCCGCAGCAAGCCGTGGGTAGACCTGGTGTCCGGAGCTTGGTAGACCTGTTGCCCGATTCATGCCTGGGTAGACCTGTTGTCCGCAGCTTGGTAGACCTGTTGCCCGTTTCATGGCTGGGTAGACCTGGTGTCCGCAGCATGCCCTGGGTAGACCTGGTGTCCGCAGCTTGGTAGACCTGTTGCCCGTTTCATAGCTGGGTAGACCTGGTGTCCGCAGCTTGGTAGACCTGTTGCCCGTTTCATGGCTGGGTAGACCTGGTGTCCGCAGCAAGCCGTGAGTAGACCTGTTGCCCGTTTCATGGCTGGGTAGACCTGGTGTCCGCAGCATGCCCTGGGTAGACCTGGTGTCCGCAGCTTGGTAGACCTGTTGCCCGTTTCATGGCTGGGTAGACCTGTTGTCCGCAGCAAGCCGTGAGTAGACCTGTTGCCCGTTTCATGGCTGGGTAGACCTGTTGTCCGCAGCATGCCCTGGGTAGACCTGGTGTCCGCAGCTTGGTAGACCTGTTGCCCGTTTCATGGCTGGGTAGACCTGGTGTCCGCAGCAAGCCGTGGGTAGACCTGCTGCCCGTTTCATGGCTGGGTAGACCTGGTGTCCGCAGCAAGCCGTGGGTAGACCTGGTGTCCGCAGCTTGGTAGACCTGTTGCCCGTTTGATGGCTGGGTAGACCTGTTGTCCGCAGCATTGAGTTGGTAGACCTGGTGTCCGCTACATACCCTGGGTAGACCTGGTGTCCGCAGCTTGGTAGACCTGTTGCCCGTTTCATGGCTGGGTAGACCTGGTGTCCGCAGCATTGAGATGGTAGACCTGTTGCCCGTTTCATGGCTGGGTAGACCTGTTGTCCGCAGCTTGGTAGACCTGTTGCCCGATTCATGGCTGGGTAGACCTGGTGTCCGCAGCAAGCCGTGAGTAGACCTGTTGCCCGTTTCATGGCTGGGTAGACCTGGTGTCCGCAGCATGCCCTGGGTAGACCTGTTGTCCGCAGCTTGGTAGACCTGTTGCCCGTTTCATGGCTGGGTAGACCTGGTGTCCGCAGCAAGCCGTGAGTAGACCTGTTGCCCGTTTCATGGCTGGGTAGACCTGTTGTCCGCAGCATGCCCTGGGTAGACCTGGTGTCCGCAGCTTGGTAGACCTGTTGCCCGTTTCATGGCTGGGTAGACCTGGTGTCCGCAGCAAGCCGTGGGTAGACCTGGTGTCCGCAGCTTGGTAGACCTGTTGCCCGTTTCATGGCTGGGTAGACCTGTTGTCCGCAGCATTGAGTTGGTAGACCTGTTGCCCGTTTCATGGCTGGGTAGACCTGGTGTCCGCAGCTTGGTAGACCTGTTGCCCGTTTCATGGCTGGGTAGACCTGGTGTCCGCAGCAAGCCGTGGGTAGACCTGGTGTCCGGAGCTTGGTAGACCTGTTGCCCGATTCATGGCTGGGTAGACCTGTTGTCCGCAGCAAGCCGTGGGTAGACCTGGTGTCCGCAGCATGCCCTGGGTAGACCTGGTGTCCGCAGCTTGGTAGACCTGTTGCCCGATTCATGCCTGGGTAGACCTGTTGTCCGCAGCAAGCCGTGGGTAGACCTGGTGTCCGCAGCATGCCCTGGGTAGACCTGGTGTCCGCAGCTTGGTAGACCTGTTGCCCGTTTCATGGCTGGGTAGACCTGTTGTCCGCAGCAAGCCGTGAGTAGACCTGTTGCCCGTTTCATGGCTGGGTAGACCTGGTGTCCGCAGCATGCCCTGGGTAGACCTGGTGTCCGCAGCTTGGTAGACCTGTTGCCCGTTTCATGGCTGGGTAGACCTGGTGTCCGCAGCAAGCCGTCGGTAGACCTGTTGCCCGTTTCATGGCTGGGTAGACCTGGTGTCCGCAGCATGCCCTGGGTAGACCTGGTGTCCGCAGCTTGGTAGACCTGTTGTCCGCAGCAAGCCGTGGGTAGACCTGGTGTCCGCAGCATGCCCTGGGTAGACCTGGTGTCCGCAGCTTGGTAGACCTGTTGCCCGTTTCATGGCTGGGTAGACCTGTTGTCCGCAGCAAGCCGTGAGTAGACCTGTTGCCCGTTTCATGGCTGGGTAGACCTGTTGTCCGCAGCATGCCCTGGGTAGACCTGGTGTCCGCAGCTTGGTAGACCTGTTGCCCGTTTCATGGCTGGGTAGACCTGGTGTCCGCAGCAAGCCGTGGGTAGACCTGCTGCCCGTTTCATGGCTGGGTAGACCTGGTGTCCGCAGCAAGCCGTGGGTAGACCTGGTGTCCGCAGCTTGGTAGACCTGTTGCCCGTTTCATGGCTGGGTAGACCTGTTGTCCGCAGCATTGAGTTGGTAGACCTGGTGTCCGCTACATACCCTGGGTAGACCTGGTGTCCGCAGCTTGGTAGACCTGTTGCCCGTTTCATGGCTGGGTAGACCTGGTGTCCGCAGCATTGAGATGGTAGACCTGTTGCCCGTTTCATGGCTGGGTAGACCTGTTGTCCGCAGCTTGGTAGACCTGTTGCCCGATTCATGGCTGGGTAGACCTGGTGTCCGCAGCAAGCCGTGAGTAGACCTGTTGCCCGTTTCATGGCTGGGTAGACCTGGTGTCCGCAGCATGCCCTGGGTAGACCTGTTGTCCGCAGCTTGGTAGACCTGTTGCCCGTTTCATGGCTGGGTAGACCTGGTGTCCGCAGCAAGCCGTGAGTAGACCTGTTGCCCGTTTCATGGCTGGGTAGACCTGTTGTCCGCAGCATGCCCTGGGTAGACCTGGTGTCCGCAGCTTGGTAGACCTGTTGCCCGTTTCATGGCTGGGTAGACCTGGTGTCCGCAGCAAGCCGTGGGTAGACCTGGTGTCCGCAGCTTGGTAGACCTGTTGCCCGTTTCATGGCTGGGTAGACCTGGTGTCCGCAGCTTGGTAGACCTGTTGCCCGTTTCATGGCTGGGTAGACCTGGTGTCCGCAGCAAGCCGTGGGTAGACCTGGTGTCCGGAGCTTGGTAGACCTGTTGCCCGATTCATGGCTGGGTAGACCTGTTGTCCGCAGCAAGCCGTGGGTAGACCTGGTGTCCGCAGCATGCCCTGGGTAGACCTGGTGTCCGCAGCTTGGTAGACCTGTTGCCCGATTCATGCCTGGGTAGACCTGTTGTCCGCAGCAAGCCGTGGGTAGACCTGGTGTCCGCAGCATGCCCTGGGTAGACCTGGTGTCCGCAGCTTGGTAGACCTGTTGCCCGTTTCATGGCTGGGTAGACCTGTTGTCCGCAGCAAGCCGTGAGTAGACCTGTTGCCCGTTTCATGGCTGGGTAGACCTGGTGTCCGCAGCATGCCCTGGGTAGACCTGGTGTCCGCAGCTTGGTAGACCTGTTGCCCGATTCATGGCTGGGTAGACCTGTTGTCCGCAGCATTGAGTTGGTAGACCTGGTGTCCGCAGCATGCCCTGGGTAGACCTGGTGTCCGCAGCTTGGTAGACCTGTTGCCCGTTTCATGGCTGGGTAGACCTGTTGTCCGCAGCATTGAGTTGGTAGACCTGGTGTCCGCAGCATGCCCTGGGTAGACCTGGTGTCCGCAGCTTGGTAGACCTGTTGCCCGTTTCATGGCTGGGTAGACCTGGTGTCCGCAGCATGACCTGGGTAGACCTGGTGTCCGCAGCTTGGTAGACCTGTTGCCCGTTTCATGGCTGGGTAGACCTGGTGTCCGCAGCAAGCCGTGGGTAGACCTGGTGTCCGCAGCTTGGTAGACCTGTTGCCCGATTCATGGCTGGGTAGACCTGTTGTCCGCAGCATTGAGTTGGTAGACCTGGTGTCCGCAGCATGCCCTGGGTAGACCTGGTGTCCGCAGCTTGGTAGACCTGTTGCCCGTTTCATAGCTGGGTAGACCTGGTGTCCGCAGCTTGGTAGACCTGTTGCCCGTTTCATGGCTGGGTAGACCTGGTGTCCGCAGCAAGCCGTGAGTAGACCTGTTGCCCGTTTCATGGCTGGGTAGACCTGGTGTCCGCAGCATGCCCTGGGTAGACCTGGTGTCCGCAGCTTGGTAGACCTGTTGCCCGTTTCATGGCTGGGTAGACCTGGTGTCCGCAGCAAGCCGTGAGTAGACCTGTTGCCCGTTTCATGGCTGGGTAGACCTGTTGTCCGCAGCATGCCCTGGGTAGACCTGGTGTCCGCAGCTTGGTAGACCTGTTGCCCGTTTCATGGCTGGGTAGACCTGGTGTCCGCAGCAAGCCGTGGGTAGACCTGCTGCCCGTTTCATGGCTGGGTAGACCTGGTGTCCGCAGCAAGCCGTGGGTAGACCTGGTGTCCGCAGCTTGGTAGACCTGTTGCCCGTTTCATGGCTGGGTAGACCTGTTGTCCGCAGCATTGAGTTGGTAGACCTGGTGTCCGCTACATACCCTGGGTAGACCTGGTGTCCGCAGCTTGGTAGACCTGTTGCCCGTTTCATGGCTGGGTAGACCTGGTGTCCGCAGCATTGAGATGGTAGACCTGTTGCCCGTTTCATGGCTGGGTAGACCTGTTGTCCGCAGCTTGGTAGACCTGTTGCCCGATTCATGGCTGGGTAGACCTGGTGTCCGCAGCTTGGTAGACCTGTTGCCCGTTTCATGGCTGGGTAGACCTGGTGTCCGCAGCAAGCCGTGGGTAGACCTGGTGTCCGCAGCATGCCCTGGGTAGACCTGGTGTCCGCAGCTTGGTAGACCTGTTGCCCGTTTCATGGCTGGGTAGACCTGGTGTCCGCAGCAAGCCGTGAGTAGACCTGTTGCCCGTTTCATGGCTGGGTAGACCTGTTGTCCGCAGCATGCCCCGGGTAGACCTGTTGTCCGCAGCTTGGTAGACCTGTTGCCCGTTTCATGGCTGGGTAGACCTGGTGTCCGCAGCAAGCCGTGAGTAGACCTGTTGCCCGTTTCATGGCTGGGTAGACCTGGTGTCCGCAGCAAGCCGTGAGTAGACCTGGTGTCCGCAGCTTGGTAGACCTGTTGCCCGTTTCATGGCTGGGTAGACCTGGTGTCCGCAGCAAGACGTGAGTAGACCTGTTGCCCGTTTCATGGCTGGGTAGACCTGGTGTCCGCAGCATGCCCTGGGTAGACCTGGTGTCCGCAGCTTGGTAGACCTGTTGCCCGTTTCATGGCTGGGTAGACCTGGTGTCCGCAGCAAGCCGTGAGTAGACCTGTTGCCCGTTTCATGGCTGGGTAGACCTGTTGTCCGCAGCATGCCCTGGGTAGACCTGGTGTCCGCAGCTTGGTAGACCTGTTGCCCGTTTCATGGCTGGGTAGACCTGGTGTCCGCAGCATGCCCTGGGTAGACCTGGTGTCCGCAGCTTGGTAGACCTGTTGCCCGATTCATGCCTGGGTAGACCTGTTGTCCGCAGCATGCCCTGGGTAGACCTGGTGTCCGCAGCATGCCCTGGGTAGACCTGGTGTCCGCAGCTTGGTAGACCTGTTGCCCGTTTCATGGCTGGGTAGACCTGGTGTCCGCAGCAAGCCGTGAGTAGACCTGTTGCCCGTTTCATGGCTGGGTAGACCTGGTGTCCGCAGCATGCCCTGGGTAGACCTGGTGTCCGCAGCTTGGTAGACCTGTTGCCCGTTTCATGGCTGGGTAGACCTGGTGTCCGCAGCAAGCCGTGAGTAGACCTGTTGCCCGTTTCATGGCTGGGTAGACCTGGTGTCCGCAGCATGCCCTGGGTAGACCTGGTGTCCGCAGCTTGGTAGACCTGTTGCCCGTTTCATGGCTGGGTAGACCTGGTGTCCGCAGCAAGCCGTGGGTAGTCCTGGTGTCCGGAGCTTGGTAGACCTGTTGCCCGATTCATGCCTGGGTAGACCTGTTGTCCGCAGCATTGAGTGGGTAGACCTGTTGTCCGCAGCATGCCCTGGGTAGACCTGGTGTCCGCAGCTTGGTAGACCTGTTGCCCGTTTCATGGCTGGGTAGACCTGGTGTCCGCAGCAAGCCGTGAGTAGACCTGTTGCCCGTTTCATGGCTGGGTAGACCTGTTGTCCGCAGCATGCCCTGGGTAGACCTGGTGTCCGCAGCTTGGTAGACCTGTTGCCCGTTTCATGGCTGGGTAGACCTGGTGTCCGCAGCAAGCCGTGGGTAGATCTGGTGTCCGCAGCATGCCCTGGGTAGACCTGGTGTCCGCAGCTTGGTAGACCTGTTGCCCGTTTCATGGCTGGGTAGACCTGGTGTCCGCAGCAAGCCGTGGGTAGACCTGGTGTCCGCAGCAAGCCGTGGGTAGACCTGGTGTCCGCAGCATGCCCTGGGTAGACCTGGTGTCCGCAGCTTGGTAGACCTGTTGCCCGTTTCATGGCTGGGTAGACCTGTTGTCCGCAGCAAGCCGTGGGTAGACCTGGTGTCCGCAGCATGCCCTGGGTAGACCTGGTGTCCGCAGCTTGGTAGACCTGTTGCCCTTTTCATGCCCTGGGTAGACCTGGTGTCCGCAGCTGGGTAGACCTGTTGTCCGCAGCAAGCCCTGGGTAGACCTGGTGTCCGCAGCATGCCCTGGGTAGACCTGGTGTCCGCAGCTTGGTAGACCTGTTGCCCGTTTCATGGCTGGGTAGACCTGTTGTCCGCAGCAAGCCGTCGGTAGACCTGTTGCCCGTTTCATGGCTGGTAGACCTGTTGTCCGCCGCCGGCCTGGAAGTACTCCAAGGGGTCGCTGTTTCTCGCTGCCTCCGGCTATGTCATCGTAGAAGGCGGCGTGCGCCACTGCGCCCCCTCGGTCACGTACATCGGTTCTCTTTCCGGCCTCCGCCGCTTCGGGCCCATCTGTCCGTATTATGGGAACGAGGTGACGGGCCGTATCCCCACAGGCTGTTGCCGTGCCTGTGTCCGTGGCGGAGAAGGGCGGACGCGCGTGCGGTCGCCAGGGCCAGAAGAACACCGCCGATGTCGGGGCGAGTCGCGTGGCTTCGTCCGGCTTCCCGTCTTACCCAGTTCGACTGGGACAGGTTAGCCCAGAGAGAGAGACCGATGCGATCCGAGAGCCGCTCCCCGGCCCAGGCGAGGCTGCGTGCTCAGTCGGGGGAGAAGCGAGAAAGCCCCCAGAGAGACCGATGCGATCCGAGAGCCGCTCCCCGGCCCAGGCCGAGGCTGCGTGTTCAGTCCGGGGGAGAAGCGAGAAAGCCCCCAGAGAGAGCGATGCGATCCGAGAGCCACCGCGCTCCCCCGGCCCAGGCGAGGCTGCGTTGTTCCAGGCGGGGGAGAAGCGAGAAAAAGGCCCAGAGAGAGGGCGAGAAAGCCGCGAGTGTGTCCCGCTCCGGCCCGGCTGCTGCCGGTTTCGTGACAACGGGGAGCCGGGCGCCCGCTCGCTCCCCCGGGGATGGTGGCGGGCGAGGCGGCGGCGCCTCGCCCCTTTTCTGCCCGGCCTTAAGCCGGGGCCCCGCCCGCTCGCCGGGTGCGGCATTTCTTCGGCTGTCGGTCCCGGTGCACGCTGGTGGCCGGCAGCCGGGGCTGGATTTCTGTGGGGCCGGCCCGGGGTTGTGTTGAGCCTGCCCGGGCTTTCCCTGGCCCCCCTCCCCGAGAGCCCCCCGGGCGTGGCTCGCTTGGCCGAGGTTGGCTGCGCCTCGTTTCCCGCTCCCGACCTGTGTTGCCAGAGTTGTGTCCGTATCGAAAGGGCAGCGGGGGACATGCAGTGGGGCGTGTGGCCTCGCCTCTCGGCTTCGCTTGCTTGCCTGCGAAGGGGGGCTCGGTGACGGGAGTGTCCGGCCCTGCCGTGTGTTGTTGAAGTCGTCCCCCTTCCTCGGCCCTAAGCCGGGGACCCGCGTGTAGCGGGCAGAATTTTTCCGGGGCGGCGGTCGGCCGCGGTGGCCGGCCGTGTCCCCCCCCCCAGGACGGACCCCGCAACCCAACAGAGAGCGAGCGAGCGAGTGAGCCCCCGAGAGTGTGTCGTGGGCGGGGCGGCGGCGCCTCGCCCTTTCTCGGTATCGGCCGGGCGCGATCGAGGCACCGTGCCGGGGCGGCCCGTGGTGTCTGGCCTGCCCCGGCTGCCGTGGTTGCCGTTGCCGGCGGGGGCTGGGTTTTGCGAGCGGCTCCGTTCTTTTTTATTAAAGCGTGCCGGTGTGCGGGGCAGTGTGGGGGTGCCCGCCCGGCCTCCGTTCTTTTTCTCTCGCGGCCCTAAGCCGCGGCACCGAGAAGCGCGCGCTGACGAAGGGTCACGGGCCGCCACCGAAGCGAAAGCGAAAGGCGAGAGAGAAGGGCTGGCTGTGTTGGCGAGTGAGAAAAGAGACCGTATGTCCGGTGGTTGGAGGGGTTTTACGGGAGGAGTTGAGAGGCGCGTTCTCGCCCCCACCCCTGGCTCGTGACCCCCGTGGCTAGCACGGGTCGTGCGACGCATGGCGTGCTTTTTTTTTTAGTTTTTTTTTTGGTGCGGTGGCTTGCCCTTCCCCCCGGCTTTTTTTCCGGGTGGGAAGCCGATCGCTGCGAGGCGGGCGAAAGCCGGTGGCCCGCGGCGTGGTCGGTGGCAGCTGCTCCGTTTTCCGTTGTCTTGCGGCCCGCGGGCGGGTGGCGGCACCCCCCGCTCTCTTCCTCTGCTGCGTGATCGATCCCGAAGGTTGCAAGCGGCCCGCCGGCGTCGGGGGCCTAGGGAGCGTCGGGGAGGCTCGGCGGCGCCAAGGGAGGGCCTCTCGGGGACGTGTCCCGCTCGCACGCATGTTGGAGCCCTGCTCCGTTGCCGTTGTCCCAGGAACCCGCGGCCGCGGGGGCTCCCCGTTGCCCCGCGGCTGCTTTTCTTTCTGTCCCCGTCCGATCGATGAGGCTTTTCGGGTCGCGTCGGAAAGGGCCCCCGGCGGGCCGGCTCCTCCGGGCGAAGTCTCGGTGGTGTCCGGTCCCTCGAGCAGGGCGGTCTCCTGTCCAATTCGCTTCCCGTCGCAGGCGAGGTGTCGCTCCTTCCGCTTGCCGGGGAAGGAACATCTTTACCGTCCCAGGCTGTGTGATGGCCGCGTGGCCCCGTGAGCACTCAAGGTGTCCTTAAAACCACGCGAGGTGCCGGCGCTGGCCCTGGTCCGAGTTTAGCGTCCCGTGGGTGCCGGCCGCGAGCAGCACCGGGCGGCGGTGCGGCTCGAGCTTGAGCCGAGAGAAAACGAAACCAAACCCCCCCCCCCCCTCGAGTGCGAGAGAGAGTGAGAGGGCTGACGAGAACCGATGGCGGGGCCGGGGGAGCACGGACGGGGGAAAAGAGCCCGTTCCGCGCGCGCACCGCGCACGGCGCTCCTTTGTCGTGCCGCCGCCTGCTGCAGAGCGAGCCGCCCCGGCCTCGGGGCCTCGGTGTTGTCCGGGCCGCGCCCGCCTTGTCGGGTCGCTGTCTCCTCTAGCACGTCCGGTGCTTTTTCGGGCCGGCCTCGGGGGCGGGTCAGCCCCAGCCGAGCCCCGTCCCCGCGCCCCCAGCGCGCGCGGGACTCTCCGAACGCGAAGGCCGAGCCGTGTTGTGTGTCGCAAGGGCGCGGGCCCTGAGAAAAAAAGAGCCAAGGGGCGAAAAAAAAAACCAAAACGAAGGCGAGAGAGATAAAAAAGGAACGAGAAAAAGGCCTCGCGTTGTTGTCCGAAGCAGAGAAAAAAAAGCTGCGCAGCGGTTCCGGCTCCTTGCCCGCGGCGTCGCGGGAAGGGCCGGCCGCCGGGGTCGGCCGTCGCC
>NW_028276098.1:7500-58857 GCF_052056855.1 Sturnus vulgaris | reverse complement strand
TTCTTTCCTTCCTGGAATCCTTCCTTCCTGGAATCCTTCCTTCCTGGAATCCTTCCTTCCTGGAATCCTTCCTGGAATCCATCCTGGAATCCTTCCTGGAATCCTTCCTTCCTTCTTTCCTTCCTGGAAGCCTTCCTTCCTTCCTTCCTGGACTCCTTCCTTCGTTCCTGGAATCCTTCCTTCCTTCCTTCCTTCCTTCCTGGAATCCTTACTTCCTTCCTTCCTGGAATCCTTCCTTCCTGGAATCCTTCCTTCCTGGAATCCTTCCTGGAATCCTTCCTTCCTGGAGTCCTTCCTTCCTGGAGTCCTTCCTTCCTAGATTCCTTCCTTCCTTCCTTCCTTCCTTCCTTCCTTCCTTCCTTCCTTCCTGGAGTCCTTCCTTCCTAGATTCCTTCCTTCCTTCCTTCCTTCCTTCCTTCCTTCCTTCCTTCCTGGAATCCTTCCTTCCTAGAATCCTTCCTTCCTGGAATCCTTCCTTCCTTCCTTCCTTCCTTCCTGGAATCCTTCCTTCCTGGAATCCTTCCTTCCTGGAATCCTTCCTTCCTTCCTGGAATCCTTCCTTCCTTCCTGGAATCCTTCCTTCCTGGAATCCTTCCTTCCTGGAATCCTTCCTTCCTTCCTGGAATCCTTCCTTCCTTCCTTCCTTCCTGGAATCCTTCCTTCCTTCCTTCCTTCCTGGAATCCTTCCTGGAATCCTTCCTGGAATCCTTCCTTCCTGGAATCCTTCCTGGAATCCTTCCTGGAATCCTTCCTGGAATCCTTCCAGGAATCCTTCCTTCCTTCCTTCCTTCCTTCCTGGAATCCTTCCTTCCTTCCTTCCTGGAATCCTTCCTTCCTTCCTGGAATCGTTCCTTCCTGGAATCGTTCCTTCCTGGAATCCTTCCTTCCTTCCTGGAATCCTTCCTTCCTGGAATCCTTCCTTCCTGGAATCCTTCCTTCCTTCCTTCCTTCCTGGAATCCTTCTTTCCTTCCTGGAATCCTTCCTTCCTTCCTGGAATCCTTCCTTCCTGGAATCCTTCATTCCTGGAATCCTTCCTTCCTTCCTGGAATCCTTCCTTCCTTCCTGGAATGCTTCCTTCCTGGAATCCTTCCTTCCTGGAATCCTTCTTTCCTTCCTGGAATCCTTCCTTCCTTCCTGGAATCCTTCCTTCCTGGAATCCTTCTTTCCTTCCTGGAATCCTTCCTTCCTGGAGTCCTTCCTTCCTAGATTCCTTCCTTCCTTCCTTCCTTCCTTCCTTCCTTCCTTCCTTCCTTCCTTCCTTCCTTCCTTCCTTCCTTCCTTCCTTCCTTCCTTCCTTCCTTCCTTCCTTCCTTCCTTCCTTCCATCCTTCCTTCCTTCCTTCCTTCCTTCCTTCCTTCCTTCCTTCCTTCCTTCCTTCCTTCCTTCCTTCCTTCCTTCCTGGAATCCTTCCTTCCCTCCTGGAATCCTTCCTTCCTTCCTGGAATCCTTCCTTCCTGGAATCCTTCCTTCATGGAATGCTTCCTTCCTTCCTTCCTTCCTTCCTTCCTTCCTTCCTTCCTTCCTTCCTTCCTTCCTTCCTTCCTTCCTTCCTTCCTTCCTTCCTTCCTTCCTTCCTTCCTTCCTTCCTTCCTTCCTTCCTTCCTTCCTTCCTTCCTTCCTTCCTTCCTTCCTTCCTTCCTTCCTTCCTTCCTTCCTTCCTTCCTTCCTTCCTTCCTTCCTTCCTTCCTTCCTCCCTCCCTTCCTTCCTTCCTTCCTTCCTTCCTTCCTTCCTTCCTTCCTTCCTGGAATCCTTCCTTCCTGGAATCCTTCCTTCAATCCTTCCTGGAATCCTTCCTTCCTTCCTTCCTTCCTTCCTTCCTTCCTTCCTTCCTTCCTTCCTTCCTTCCTTCCTTCCTTCCTTCCTTCCTTCCTTCCTTCCTTCCTTCCTTCCTTCCTTCCTTCCTTCCTTCCTTCCTTCCTTCCTTCCTTCCTTCCTTCCTTCCTTCCTTTCTTTCTTCCTTCCTTCCTTCCTTCCTTCCTTCCTTCCTTCCTTCCTTCCTTCCTTCCTTCCTTCCTTCCTTCCTTCCTTCCTTCCTTCCTTCCTTCCTTCCTTCCTTCCTGGAATCCTTCCTTCCTGGAATCCTTCCTTCCTTCCTTCCTTCCTGGAATCCTTCCTGGAATCCTTCCTGGAATCCTTCCTTCCTGCAATCCTTCCTGGAATCCTTCCTGGAATCCTTCCTGGAATCCTTCCAGGAATCCTTCCTTCCTTCCTTCCTTCCTTCCTGGAATCCTTCCTTCCTTCCTTCCTGGAATCCTTCCTTCCTTCCTGGAATCCTTCCTTCCTGGAATCCTTCCTTCCTGGAATCCTTCCTTCCTTCCTGGAATCCTTCCTTCCTGGAATCCTTCCTTTCTGGAATCCTTCCTTCCTTCCTTCCTTCCTGGAATCCTTCTTTCCTTCCTGGAATCCTTCCTTCCTTCCTGGAATCCTTCCTTCCTGGAATCCTTCCTTCCTGGAATCCTTCCTTCCTTCCTGGAATCCTTCCTTCCTTCCTGGAATGCTTCCTTCCTGGAATCCTTCCTTCCTGGAATCCTTCTTTCCTTCCTGGAATCCTTCCTTCCTTCCTGGAATCCTTCCTTCCTGGAGTCCTTCCTTCCTGGAATCCTTCCTTCCTGAGTCCTTCCTTCCTAGATTCCATCCTTCCTTCCTTCCTTCCTTCCTTCCTTCTTCCTTCCTTCCTTCCTTCCTTCCTTCCTTCCTTCCTTCCTTCCTTCCTTCCTTCCTTCCTTCCTTCCTTCCATCCTTCCTTCCTTCCTTCCTTCCTTCCTTCCTTCCTTCCTTCCTTCCTTCCTTCCTTCCTTCCTTCCTTCCTTCCTTCCTTCCTTCCAGGAATCCTTCCTTCCTTCCAGGAATCCTTCCTTCCCTCCTGGAATCCTTCCTTCCTTCCAGGAATCCTTCCTTCCTGCAATCATTCCTTCATGGAATGCTTCCTTCCTGGAATCCTTCCTTCCTTCCTTCCTTCCTTCCTTCCTTCCTTCCTTCCTTCCTTCCTTCCTTCCTTCCTTCCTTCCTTCCTTCCTTCCTTCCTTCCTTCCTTCCTTCCTTCCTTCAATCCTTCCTGGAATACTTCCTTCCTGGGATCCTTCCTTCCTTCCTTCCTTCCTGGAATCCTTCCTTCCTTCCTGGAATCCTTCCTTCCTGGAATCCTTCCTTCCTGGAATCCTTCCTTCGTTCCTTCCTGGAATCCTTCCTTCCTTCCTTCCTTCTTGGAATCCTTCCTTCCTTCCTGGAATCCTTCCTTCCTTCCTTCCTTCCCGGAATCCTTCCTTCCTTCCTTCCTTCCTGGAATCCTTCCTGGAATCCTTCCTGGAATCCTTACTGGAATCCTTCCTTCCTGGAATCCTTCCTGGAATCCTTCCTGGAATCCTTCCTTCCTGGAATCCTTCCTTCCTTCCTTCCTTCCTGGAATCCTTCTTTCCTTCCTGGAATCCTTCCTTCCTTCCTGGAATCCTTCCTTCCTGGAACCCTTCCTTCCTGGAATCCTTCCTTCCTTCCTGGAATCCTTCCTTCCTTCCTGGAATCCTTCCTTCCCTCCTGGAATCCTTCCTTCCTTCCTGGAATCCTTCCTTCCTGGAATCCTTCCTTCATGGAATGCTTCCTTCCGGAATCCTTCCTTCCTTCCTTCCTTCCTTCCTTCTTCCTTCCTTCCTTCCTTCCTTCCTTCCTTCCTTCCTTCCTTCCTTCCTGGAGTCCTTCCTTCCTAGATTCCTTCCATCCTTCCTTCCTTCCTTCCTTCCTTCCTTCCTTCCTTCCTTCCTTCCTTCCTTCCTGGAATCCTTCCTTCCTTCCTTCCTTCCTGGAATCCTTCCTGGAATCCTTCCTGGAATCCTTCCTGGAATCCTTCCTGGAATCGTTCCAGGAATCCTTCCTTCCTTCCTTCCTTCCTTCCTGGAATCCTTCCTTCCTTCCTTCCTGGAATCCTTCCTTCCTTCCTGGAATCCTTCCTTCCTGGAATCCTTCCTTCCTGGAATCCTTCCTTCCTTCCTGGAATCCTTCCTTCCTGGAATCCTTCCTTTCTGGAATCCTTCCTTCCTTCCTTCCTTCCTGGAATCCTTCTTTCCTTCCTGGAATCCTTCCTTCCTTCCTGGAATCCTTCCTTCCTGGAATCCTTCCTTCCTGGAATCCTTCCTTCCTTCCTAGAATCCTTCCTTCCTTCCTGGAATGCTTCCTTCCTGGAATCCTTCCTTCCTGGCATCCTTCTTTCCTTCCTGAATCCTTCCTTCCTTCCTGGAATCCTTCCTTCCTGGAGTCCTTCCTTCCTGGAATCCTTCCTTCCTGGAGTCCTTCCTTCCTAGATTCCATCCTTCCTTCCTTCCTTCCTTCCTTCCTTCCATCCTTCCTTCCTTCCTTCCTTCCTTCCTTCCTTCCTTCCTTCCTTCCTTCCTTCCTTCCTTCCTTCCTTCCAGGAATCCTTCCTTCCTTCCAGGAATCCTTCCTTCCCTCCTGGAATCCTTCCTTCCTTCCTGGAATCCTTCCTTCCTGGAATCCTTCCTTCATGGAATGCTTCCTTCCTTCCTTCCTTCCTTCCTTCCTTCCTTCCTTCCTTCCTTCCTTCCTTCCTTCCTTCCTTCCTTCCTTCCTTCCTTCCTTCCTTCCTTCCTTCATTCCTTCCTTCCTTCCTTCCTTCAATCCTTCCTGGAATACTTCCTTCCTGGGATCCTTCCTTCCTTCCTTCCTTCCTGGAATCCTTCCTTCCTTCCTGGAATCCTTCCTTCCTGGAATCCTTCCTTCCTGGAATCCTTCCTTCGTTCCTTCCTGGAATCCTTCCTTCCTTCCTTCCTTCTTGGAATCCTTCCTTCCTTCCTGGAATCCTTCCTTCCTTCCTTCCTTCCCGGAACCCTTCCTTCCTTCCTTCCTTCCTGGAATCCTTCCTGGAATCCTTCCTGGAATCCTTACTGGAATCCTTCCTTCCTGGAATCCTTCCTGGAATCCTTCCTGGAATCCTTCCTTCCTGGAATCCTTCCTTCCTTCCTTCCTTCCTGGAATCCTTCTTTCCTTCCTGGAATCCTTCCTTCCTTCCTGGAATCCTTCCTTCCTGGAATCCTTCCTTCCTGGAATCCTTCCTTCCTTCCTGGAATCCTTCCTTCCTTCCTGGAATCCTTCCTTCCCTCCTGGAATCCTTCCTTCCTTCCTGGAATCCTTCCTTCCTGGAATCCTTCCTTCATGGAATGCTTCCTTCCTTCCTTCCTTCCTTCCTTCCTTCCTTCCTTCCTCCTTCCTTCCTTCCTTCCTTCCTTCCTTCCTTCCTTCCTTCCTTCCTTCCTTCCTTCCTTCCTTCCTTCCTTCCTTCCTTCCTTCCTTCCTTCCTTCCTTTCTTCCTTCCTTCCTTCAATCCTTCCTGGAATACTTCCTTCCTGGGATCCTTCCTTCCTTCCTTCCTTCCTGGAATCCTTCCTTCCTTCCTGGAATCCTTCCTTCCTGGAATCCTTCCTTCCTGGAATCCTTCCTTCGTTCCTTCCTGGAATCCTTCCTTCCTTCCTTCCTTCTTGGAATCCTTCCTTCCTTCCTGGAATCCTTCCTTCCTTCCTTCCTTCCCGGAATCCTTCCTTCCTTCCTTCCTTCCTGGAATCCTTCCTGGAATCCTTCCTGGAATCCTTACTGGAATCCTTCCTTCCTGGAATCCTTCCTGGAATCCTTCCTGGAATCCTTCCTTCCTTCCGGGAATCCTACCTTCGTGGAATCCATCCTTCCTTCCTGGAATCCTTCCTTCCTTCCTGGAATCCTTCCTTCCTGGAATCCTTCCTTCATGGAATGCTTCCTTCCTTGAATCCTTCCTTCCTTCCTTCCTTCCTGGAATCCTTCCTTCCTAGAATCCTTCCTTCCTTCCTTCCTTCCTTCCTTCCTTCCTTCCTTCCTTCCTTCCTTCCTTCCTTCCTTCCTTCCTTCCTTCCTTCCTTCCTTCCTTCCTTCCTTCCTTCCTTCCTTCCTTCCTTCCTTCCTTCCTTCCTTCCTTCCTTCCTTCCTTCCTTCCTTCCTTCCTTCCTTCCTTCCTTCCTTCCTTCCTTCCTTCCTTCCTTCCGTCCTTCCTTCCTTCCTGGAATCCTTCCTTCCTGGAATCCTTCCTTCCTGGAATCCTTCCTTCCTGGAATCCTTCCTTCCTGGAATCCTTCCTTCGTTCCTTCCTGGAATCCTTCCTTCCTTCCTTCCTTCTTGGAATCCTTCCTTCCTTCCTGGAATCCTTCCTTCCTTCCTTCCTTCCCGGAACCCTTCCTTCCTTCCTTCCTTCCTGGAATCCTTCCTGGAATCCTTCCTGGAATCCTTACTGGAATCCTTCCTTCCTGGAATCCTTCCTGGAATCCTTCCTGGAATCCTTCCTTCCTGGAATCCTTCCTTCCTTCCTTCCTTCCTGGAATCCTTCTTTCCTTCCTGGAATCCTTCCTTCCTTCCTGGAATCCTTCCTTCCTGGAATCCTTCCTTCCTGGAATCCTTCCTTCCTTCCTGGAATCCTTCCTTCCTTCCTGGAATCCTTCCTTCCCTCCTGGAATCCTTCCTTCCTTCCTGGAATCCTTCCTTCCTGGAATCCTTCCTTCATGGAATGCTTCCTTCCTTCCTTCCTTCCTTCCTTCCTTCCTTCCTTCCTTCCTTCCTTCCTTCCTTCCTTCCTTCCTTCCTTCCTTCCTTCCTTCTTCCTTCCTTCCTTCCTTTCTTCCTTCCTTCCTTCAATCCTTCCTGGAATACTTCCTTCCTGGGATCCTTCCTTCCTTCCTTCCTTCCTGGAATCCTTCCTTCCTTCCTGGAATCCTTCCTTCCTGGAATCCTTCCTTCCTGGAATCCTTCCTTCGTTCCTTCCTGGAATCCTTCCTTCCTTCCTTCCTTCTTGGAATCCTTCCTTCCTTCCTGGAATCCTTCCTTCCTTCCTTCCTTCCCGGAATCCTTCCTTCCTTCCTTCCTTCCTGGAATCCTTCCTGGAATCCTTCCTGGAATCCTTACTGGAATCCTTCCTTCCTGGAATCCTTCCTGGAATCCTTCCTGGAATCCTTCCTTCCTTCGGGAATCCTACCTTCGTGGAATCCATCCTTCCTTCCTGGAATCCTTCCTTCCTTCCTGGAATCCTTCCTTCCTGGAATCCTTCCTTCATGAATGCTTCCTTCCTTGAATCCTTCCTTCCTTCCTTCCTTCCTGGAATCCTTCCTTCCTAGAATCCTTCCTTCCTTCCTTCCTTCCTTCCTTCCTTCCTTCCTTCCTTCCTTCCTTCCTTCCTTCCTTCCTTCCTTCCTTCCTTCCTTCCTTCCTTCCTTCCTTCCTTCCTTCCTTCCTTCCTTCCTTCCTTCCTTCCTTCCTTCCTTCCTTCCTTCCTTCCTTCCTTCCTTCCGTCCTTCCTTCCTTCCTGGAATCCTTCCTTCCTGGAATCCTTCCTTCCTGGAATCCTTCCTGGAATCCTTCCTTCCTGGAATCCTTCTTTCCTTCCTGGAATCCTTCCTTCCTGGAATCCTTCCTTCCTGGAATCCTTCCTTCCTGGAATCCTTCCTGGAATCCATCCTGGAATCCTTCCTGGAATCCTTCCTTCCTTCCTTCCTTCCTGGAAGCCTTCCTTCCTTCCTTCCTGGAATCCTTCCTTCCTGGAATCCTTCCTTCCTTCCTTCCTTCAATCCTTCCTGGAATACTTCCTTCCTGGGATCCTTCCTTCCTTCCTTCCTTCCTTCCTTCCTTCCTTCCTTCCTTCCTTCCTTCCTTCCTTCCTTCCTTCCTTCCTTCCTTCCTTCCTTCCTTCCTTCCTTCCTTCCTTCCTTCCTTCCTTCCTTCCTTCCTTCCTTCCTTCCTTCCTTCCTTCCTTCCTTCCTTCCTTCCGTCCTTCCTTCCTTCCTGGAATCTTTCCTTCCTTCCTGGAATCCTACCTTCGTGGAATCCATCCTTCCTTCCTGGAATCCTTCCTTACTTCCTGGAATCCTTCCTTCCTGGAATCCTTCCTTCCTGGAATGCTTCCTTCCTTCCTTCCTTCCTTCCTTCCTTCCTTCCTTCCTTCCTTCCTTCCTTCCTTCCTTCCTTCCTTCCTTCCTTCCTTCCTTCCGTCCTTCCTTCCTTCCTGGAATCCTTCCTTCCTTCCTGGCATCCTTCCTTCCTTCCTTCCTTCCTTCCTTCCTGGAATCCTTCCTTCCTTCCTGGAATCCTACCTTCGTGGAATCCATCCTTCCTTCCTGGAATCCTTCCTTACTTCCTGGAATCCTTCCTTCCTGGAATCCTTCCTTCCTTCCTGGAATCCTTCCTTCCTTCCTGGAATCCTTCCTTCCTTCCTGGAATCCTTCCTTCCTTCCTGGAATCCTTCCTTCCCTCCTGGAATCCTTCCTTCCTTCCTGGAATCCTTCCTTCCTGGAATCCTTCCTTCATGGAATGCTTCCTTCCTTCCTTCCTTCCTTCCTTCCTTCCTTCCTTCCTTCCTTCCTTCCTTCCTTCCTTCCTTCCTTCCTTCCTTCCTTCCTTCCTTCCTTCCTTCCTTTCTTCCTTCCTTCCTTCAATCCTTCCTGGAATACTTCCTTCCTGGGATCCTTCCTTCCTTCCTTCCTTCCTGGAATCCTTCCTTCCTTCCTGGAATCCTTCCTTCCTGGAATCCTTCCTTCCTGAATCCTTCCTTCGTTCCTTCCTGGAATCCTTCCTTCCTTCCTTCCTTCTTGGAATCCTTCCTTCCTTCCTGGAATCCTTCCTTCCTTCCTTCCTTCCCGGAATCCTTCCTTCCTTCCTTCCTTCCTGGAATCCTTCCTGGAATCCTTCCTGGAATCCTTACTGGAATCCTTCCTTCCTGGAATCCTTCCTGGAATCCTTCCTGGAATCCTTCCTTCCTTCCGGGAATCCTACCTTCGTGGAATCCATCCTTCCTTCCTGGAATCCTTCCTTCCTTCCTGGAATCCTTCCTTCCTGGAATCCTTCCTTCATGGAATGCTTCCTTCCTTGAATCCTTCCTTCCTTCCTTCCTTCCTGGAATCCTTCCTTCCTAGAATCCTTCCTTCCTTCCTTCCTTCCTTCCTTCCTTCCTTCCTTCCTTCCTTCCTTCCTTCCTTCCTTCCTTCCTTCCTTCCTTCCTTCCTTCCTTCCTTCCTTCCTTCCTTCCTTCCTTCCTTCCTTCCTTCCTTCCTTCCTTCCTTCCTTCCTTCCTTCCTTCCTTCCGTCCTTCCTTCCTTCCTGGAATCCTTCCTTCCTGGAATCCTTCCTTCCTGGAATCCTTCCTGGAATCCTTCCTTCCTGGAATCCTTCTTTCCTTCCTGGAATCCTTCCTTCCTGGAATCCTTCCTTCCTGGAATCCTTCCTTCCTGGAATCCTTCCTGGAATCCATCCTGGAATCCTTCCTGGAATCCTTCCTTCCTTCCTTCCTTCCTGGAAGCCTTCCTTCCTTCCTTCCTGGAATCCTTCCTTCCTGGAATCCTTCCTTCCTTCCTTCCTTCAATCCTTCCTGGAATACTTCCTTCCTGGGATCCTTCCTTCCTTCCTTCCTTCCTTCCTTCCTTCCTTCCTTCCTTCCTTCCTTCCTTCCTTCCTTCCTTCCTTCCTTCCTTCCTTCCTTCCTTCCTTCCTTCCTTCCTTCCTTCCTTCCTTCCTTCCTTCCTTCCTTCCTTCCTTCCTTCCTTCCTTCCGTCCTTCCTTCCTTCCTGGAATCTTTCCTTCCTTCCTGGAATCCTACCTTCGTGGAATCCATCCTTCCTTCCTGGAATCCTTCCTTACTTCCTGGAATCCTTCCTTCCTGGAATCCTTCCTTCCTGGAATGCTTCCTTCCTTCCTTCCTTCCTTCCTTCCTTCCTTCCTTCCTTCCTTCCTTCCTTCCTTCCTTCCTTCCTTCCTTCCTTCCTTCCTTCCTTCCGTCCTTCCTTCCTTCCTGGAATCCTTCCTTCCTTCCTGGCATCCTTCCTTCCTTCCTTCCTTCCTTCCTTCCTGGAATCCTTCCTTCCTTCCTGGAATCCTACCTTCGTGGAATCCATCCTTCCTTCCTGGAATCCTTCCTTACTTCCTGGAATCCTTCCTTCCTGGAATCCTTCCTTCATGGAATGCTTCCTTCCTTGAATCCTTCCTTCCTGGAATCCTTCCTTCCTTCCTTCCTTCCTTCCTTCCTTCCTTCCTTCCTTCCTTCCTTCCTTCCTTCCTTCCTTCCTTCCTTCCTTCCTTCCTTCCTTCCTTCCTTCCTTCCTTCCTTCCTTCCTTCCTTCCTTCCTTCCTTCCTTCCTTCCTTCCTTCCTTCCGTCCTTCCTTCCTTCCTTCCTTCCTTCCTTCCTTCCGTCCTTCCTTCCTTCCTTCCTTCCTTCCTTCCTTCCTTCCTTCCTTCCATCCTTCCTGGAATACTTCCTTCCTGGGATCCTTCCTTCCTTCCTTCCTTCCTTCCTTCCTTCCTTCCTTCCTTCCTTCCTGGAATCCCTCCTGGAATCCTTCCTGGAATCCTTCCTGGAATCCTTCCTTCCTTCCTGGAATCCTTCCTTCCTTCCTTCCTGGAATCCTTCCTGGAATCCTTCCTTCCTTCCTTCCAGGAATCCTTCCTTCCTGCAATCATTCCTTCATGGAATGCTTCCTTCCTGGAATCCTTCCTTCCTGGCATCCTTCCTTCCTTCCTTCCCGGAATCCTTCTTTCCTGGAATCTTTCCTTCCTTCCTGGAATCCTTCCTTCCTTCCTGGAATCCTTCCTTCCTGGAATCCTTCCTTCCTTCCTGGAATCCTTCCTTCCTGGAATCCTTCCTTCATGGAATGCTTCCTTCCTGGAATACTTCCTTCCTGGGATCGATCCTTCCTTCCTTCCTTCCTTCCTTCCTTCCTTCCTTCCTTCCTTCCTTCCTTCCTTCCTTCCTTCCTTCCTTCCTTCCTTCCGTCCTTCCTTCCTTCCTGGAATCTTTCCTTCCTTCCTGGAATCCTACCTTCGTGGAATCCATCCTTCCTTCCTGGAATCCTTCCTTACTTCCTGGAATCCTTCCTTCCTGGAATCCTTCCTTCCTGGAATGCTTCCTTCCTTCCTTCCTTCCTTCCTTCCTTCCTTCCTTCCTTCCTTCCTTCCTTCCTTCCTTCCTTCCTTCCTTCCTTCCTTCCTTCCTTCCGTCCTTCCTTCCTTCCTGGAATCCTTCCTTCCTTCCTGGCATCCTTCCTTCCTTCCTTCCTTCCTTCCTTCCTGGAATCCTTCCTTCCTTCCTGGAATCCTACCTTCGTGGAATCCATCCTTCCTTCCTGGAATCCTTCCTTACTTCCTGGAATCCTTCCTTCCTGGAATCCTTCCTTCATGGAATGCTTCCTTCCTTGAATCCTTCCTTCCTGGAATCCTTCCTTCCTTCCTTCCTTCCTTCCTTCCTTCCTTCCTTCCTTCCTTCCTTCCTTCCTTCCTTCCTTCCTTCCTTCCTTCCTTCCTTCCTTCCTTCCTTCCTTCCTTCCTTCCTTCCTTCCTTCCTTCCTTCCTTCCTTCCTTCCTTCCTTCCGTCCTTCCTTCCTTCCTTCCTTCCTTCCGTCCTTCCTTCCTTCCTTCCTTCCTTCCTTCCTTCCTTCCTTCCTTCCATCCTTCCTGGAATACTTCCTTCCTGGGATCCTTCCTTCCTTCCTTCCTTCCTTCCTTCCTTCCTTCCTTCCTTCCTTCCTTCCTGGAATCCCTCCTGGAATCCTTCCTGGAATCCTTCCTGGAATCCTTCCTTCCTTCCTGGAATCCTTCCTTCCTTCCTTCCTGGAATCCTTCCTGGAATCCTTCCTTCCTTCCTTCCAGGAATCCTTCCTTCCTGCAATCATTCCTTCATGGAATGCTTCCTTCCTGGAATCCTTCCTTCCTGGCATCCTTCCTTCCTTCCTTCCCGGAATCCTTCCTTCCTGGAATCTTTCCTTCCTTCCTGGAATCCTTCCTTCCTTCCTGGAATCCTTCCTTCCTGGAATCCTTCCTTCCTTCCTGGAATCCTTCCTTCCTGGAATCCTTCCTTCATGGAATGCTTCCTTCCTGGAATACTTCCTTCCTGGGATCGATCCTTCCTTCCTTCCTTCCTTCCTTCCTTCCTTCCTTCCTTCCTTCCTTCCTTCCTTCCTTCCTGGAATCCTTCCTTCCTTCCTTCCTTCCTTCCTTCCTTCCTTCCTTCCTTCCTTCCTTCCTTCCTTCCTTCCTTCCTTCCTTCCTTCCTTCCTTCCTTCCTGGAATCCTTCCTGGAATCCTTCCTGGAATCCTTCCTGGAATCCTTCCTTCCTTCCTTCCTTCCTTCCTTCCTTCCTTCCTTCCTTCCTTCCTTCCTTCCTTCCTTCCTTCCTTCCTTCCTTCCTTCCTTCCTTCCTTCCTTCCTTCCTTCCTTCCTTCCTTCCTTCCTGGAATCCTTCCTGGAATCCTTCCTGGAATCCTTCCTGGAATCCTTCCTGGAATCCTTCCTGGAATCCTTCCTTCCTGGAATCCTTCCTTCGTTCCTTCCTGGAATCCTTCCTTCCTTCCTTCCTTCTTGGAATCCTTCCTTCCTTCCTGGAATCCTTCCTTCCTTCCTTCCTTCCTTCCCGGAATCCTTCCTTCCTTCCTTCCTTCCTGGAATCCTTCCTGGAATCCTTCCTGGAATCCTTACTGGAATCCTTCCTTCCTGGAATCCTTCCTGGAATCCTTCCTGGAATCCTTCCTTCCTTCCTACCTGGAATCCTTCCCGGAATCCTTCCTTCCTTCCGGGAATCCTACCTTCGTGGAATCCATCCTTCCTTCCTGGAATCCTTCCTTCCTTCCTGGAATCCTTCCTTCCTGGAATCCTTCCTTCATGGAATGCTTCCTTCCTTGAATCCTTCCTTCCTTCCTTCCTTCCTGGAATCCTTCCTTCCTAGAATCCTTCCTTCCTTCCTTCCTTCCTTCCTTCCTTCCTTCCTTCCTTCCTTCCTTCCTTCCTTCCTTCCTTCCTTCCTTCCTTCCTTCCTTCCTTCCTTCCTTCCTTCCTTCCTTCCTTCCGTCCTTCCTTCCTTCCTGGAATCTTTCCTTCCTTCCTGGCATCCTTCCTTCCTTCCTTCCTTCCTTCCTTCCTGGAATCCTTCCTTCCTTCCTGGAATCCTACCTTCGTGGAATCCATCCTTCCTTCCTGGAATCCTTCCTTCCTTCCTTCCTTCCTTCCTTCCTTCCTTCCTTCCTTCCTTCCTTCCTTCCTTCCTTCCTTCCTTCCTTCCTTCCTTCCTTCCTTCCTTCCTTCCTTCCTTCCTTCCTTCCTTCCTTCCTTCCTTCCTTCCTTCCTTCCTTCCTTCCTTCCTTCCTTCCGTCCTTCCTTCCTTCCTGGAATCCTTCCTTCCTGGAATCCTTCCTTCCTGGAATCCTTCCTGGAATCCTTCCTTCCTGGAATCCTTCTTTCCTTCCTGGAATCCTTCCTTCCTGGAATCCTTCCTTCCTGGAATCCTTCCTTCCTGGAATCCTTCCTGGAATCCATCCTGGAATCCTTCCTGGAATCCTTCCTTCCTTCCTTCCTTCCTGGAAGCCTTCCTTCCTTCCTTCCTGGAATCCTTCCTTCCTGGAATCCTTCCTTCCTTCCTTCCTTCAATCCTTCCTGGAATACTTCCTTCCTGGGATCCTTCCTTCCTTCCTTCCTTCCTTCCTTCCTTCCTGGAATACTTCCTTCCTTCCTTCCTTCCTTCCTTCCTTCCTTCCTTCCTTCCTTCCTTCCTTCCTTCCTTCCTTCCTTCCTTCCTTCCTTCCTTCCTTCCGTCCTTCCTTCCTTCCTGGAATCTTTCCTTCCTTCCTGGAATCCTACCTTCGTGGAATCCATCCTTCCTTCCTGGAATCCTTCCTTACTTCCTGGAATCCTTCCTTCCTGGAGTCCTTCCTTCCTGGAATCCTTCCTTCCTGGAGTCCTTCCTTCCTAGATTCCATCCTTCCTTCCTTCCTTCCTTCCTTCCTTCCTTCCTTCCTTCCTTCCTTCCTTCCTTCCTTCCTTCCTTCCTTCCTTCCTTCCTTCCATCCTTCCTTCCTTCCTTCCTTCCTTCCTTCCTTCCTTCCTTCCTTCCTTCCTTCCTTCCTTCCTTCCTTCCTTCCTTCCTTCCTTCCTTCCTTCCAGGAATCCTTCCTTCCTTCCAGGAATCCTTCCTTCCCTCCTGGAATCCTTCCTTCCTTCCAGGAATCCTTCCTTCCTGCAATCATTCCTTCATGGAATGCTTCCTTCCTGGAATCCTTCCTTCCTTCCTTCCTTCCTTCCTTCCTTCCTTCCTTCCTTCCTTCCTTCCTTCCTTCCTTCCTTCCTTCCTTCCTTCCTTCCTTCCTTCCTTCCTTCCTTCAATCCTTCCTGGAATACTTCCTTCCTGGGATCCTTCCTTCCTTCCTTCCTTCCTGGAATCCTTCCTTCCTTCCTGGAATCCTTCCTTCTTGGAATCCTTCCTTCCTGGAATCCTTCCTTCGTTCCTTCCTGGAATCCTTCCTTCCTTCCTTCCTTCTTGGAATCCTTCCTTCCTTCCTGGAATCCTTCCTTCCTTCCTTCCTTCCCGGAATCCTTCCTTCCTTCCTTCCTTCCTGGAATCCTTCCTGGAATCCTTCCTGGAATCCTTACTGGAATCCTTCCTTCCTGGAATCCTTCCTGGAATCCTTCCTGGAATCCTTCCTTCCTGGAATCCTTCCTTCCTTCCTTCCTTCCTGGAATCCTTCTTTCCTTCCTGGAATCCTTCCTTCCTTCCTGGAATCCTTCCTTCCTGGAACCCTTCCTTCCTGGAATCCTTCCTTCCTTCCTGGAATCCTTCCTTCCTTCCTGGAATCCTTCCTTCCCTCCTGGAATCCTTCCTTCCTTCCTGGAATCCTTCCTTCCTGGAATCCTTCCTTCATGGAATGCTTCCTTCCGGAATCCTTCCTTCCTTCCTTCCTTCCTTCCTTCCTTCCTTCCTTCCTTCCTTCCTTCCTTCCTTCCTTCCTTCCTTCCTTCCTTCCTGGAGTCCTTCCTTCCTAGATTCCTTCCATCCTTCCTTCCTTCCTTCCTTCCTTCCTTCCTTCCTTCCTTCCTTCCTTCCTTCCTGGAATCCTTCCTTCCTTCCTTCCTTCCTGGAATCCTTCCTGGAATCCTTCCTGGAATCCTTCCTGGAATCGTTCCAGGAATCCTTCCTTCCTTCCTTCCTTCCTTCCTGGAATCCTTCCTTCCTTCCTTCCTGGAATCCTTCCTTCCTTCCTGGAATCCTTCCTTCCTGGAATCCTTCCTTCCTGGAATCCTTCCTTCCTTCCTGGAATCCTTCCTTCCTGGAATCCTTCCTTTCTGGAATCCTTCCTTCCTTCCTTCCTTCCTGGAATCCTTCTTTCCTTCCTGGAATCCTTCCTTCCTTCCTGGAATCCTTCCTTCCTGGAATCCTTCCTTCCTGGAATCCTTCCTTCCTTCCTAGAATCCTTCCTTCCTTCCTGGAATGCTTCCTTCCTGGAATCCTTCCTTCCTGGCATCCTTCTTTCCTTCCTGGAATCCTTCCTTCCTTCCTGGAATCCTTCCTTCCTGGAGTCCTTCCTTCCTGGAATCCTTCCTTCCTGGAGTCCTTCCTTCCTAGATTCCATCCTTCCTTCCTTCCTTCCTTCCTTCCTTCCATCCTTCCTTCCTTCCTTCCTTCCTTCCTTCCTTCCTTCCTTCCTTCCTTCCTTCCTTCCTTCCTTCCTTCCTTCCTTCCAGGAATCCTTCCTTCCTTCCAGGAATCCTTCCTTCCCTCCTGGAATCCTTCCTTCCTTCCTGGAATCCTTCCTTCCTGGAATCCTTCCTTCATGGAATGCTTCCTTCCTTCCTTCCTTCCTTCCTTCCTTCCTTCCTTCCTTCCTTCCTTCCTTCCTTCCTTCCTTCCTTCCTTCCTTCCTTCCTTCCTTCCTTCCTTCCTTCCTTCCTTCCTTCCTTCATTCCTTCCTTCCTTCCTTCCTTCAATCCTTCCTGGAATACTTCCTTCCTGGGATCCTTCCTTCCTTCCTTCCTTCCTGGAATCCTTCCTTCCTTCCTGGAATCCTTCCTTCCTGGAATCCTTCCTTCCTGGAATCCTTCCTTCGTTCCTTCCTGGAATCCTTCCTTCCTTCCTTCCTTCTTGGAATCCTTCCTTCCTTCCTGGAATCCTTCCTTCCTTCCTTCCTTCCCGGAACCCTTCCTTCCTTCCTTCCTTCCTGGAATCCTTCCTGGAATCCTTCCTGGAATCCTTACTGGAATCCTTCCTTCCTGGAATCCTTCCTGGAATCCTTCCTGGAATCCTTCCTTCCTGGAATCCTTCCTTCCTTCCTTCCTTCCTGGAATCCTTCTTTCCTTCCTGGAATCCTTCCTTCCTTCCTGGAATCCTTCCTTCCTGGAATCCTTCCTTCCTGGAATCCTTCCTTCCTTCCTGGAATCCTTCCTTCCTTCCTGGAATCCTTCCTTCCCTCCTGGAATCCTTCCTTCCTTCCTGGAATCCTTCCTTCCTGGAATCCTTCCTTCATGGAATGCTTCCTTCCTTCCTTCCTTCCTTCCTTCCTTCCTTCCTTCCTTCCTTCCTTCCTTCCTTCCTTCCTTCCTTCCTTCCTTCCTTCCTTCCTTCCTTCCTTCCTTCCTTCCTTCCTTCCTTCCTTTCTTCCTTCCTTCCTTCAATCCTTCCTGGAATACTTCCTTCCTGGGATCCTTCCTTCCTTCCTTCCTTCCTGGAATCCTTCCTTCCTTCCTGGAATCCTTCCTTCCTGGAATCCTTCCTTCCTGGAATCCTTCCTTCGTTCCTTCCTGGAATCCTTCCTTCCTTCCTTCCTTCTTGGAATCCTTCCTTCCTTCCTGGAATCCTTCCTTCCTTCCTTCCTTCCCGGAATCCTTCCTTCCTTCCTTCCTTCCTGGAATCCTTCCTGGAATCCTTCCTGGAATCCTTACTGGAATCCTTCCTTCCTGGAATCCTTCCTGGAATCCTTCCTGGAATCCTTCCTTCCTTCCGGGAATCCTACCTTCGTGGAATCCATCCTTCCTTCCTGGAATCCTTCCTTCCTTCCTGGAATCCTTCCTTCCTGGAATCCTTCCTTCATGGAATGCTTCCTTCCTTGAATCCTTCCTTCCTTCCTTCCTTCCTGGAATCCTTCCTTCCTAGAATCCTTCCTTCCTTCCTTCCTTCCTTCCTTCCTTCCTTCCTTCCTTCCTTCCTTCCTTCCTTCCTTCCTTCCTTCCTTCCTTCCTTCCTTCCTTCCTTCCTTCCTTCCTTCCTTCCTTCCTTCCTTCCTTCCTTCCTTCCTTCCTTCCTTCCTTCCTTCCTTCCTTCCTTCCTTCCTTCCTTCCTTCCTTCCTTCCGTCCTTCCTTCCTTCCTGGAATCTTTCCTTCCTTCCTGGAATCCTACCTTCGTGGAATCCATCCTTCCTTCCTGGAATCCTTCCTTACTTCCTGGAATCCTTCCTTCCTGGAATCCTTCCTTCCTGGAATGCTTCCTTCCTTCCTTCCTTCCTTCCTTCCTTCCTTCCTTCCTTCCTTCCTTCCTTCCTTCCTTCCTTCCTTCCTTCCTTCCTTCCTTCCTTCCTTCCTTCCTTCCTTCCTTCCGTCCTTCCTTCCTTCCTGGAATCCTTCCTTCCTTCCTGGCATCCTTCCTTCCTTCCTTCCTTCCTTCCTTCCTGGAATCCTTCCTTCCTTCCTGGAATCCTACCTTCGTGGAATCCATCCTTCCTTCCTGGAATCCTTCCTTACTTCCTGGAATCCTTCCTTCCTGGAATCCTTCCTTCATGGAATGCTTCCTTCCTTGAATCCTTCCTTCCTTCCTTCCTTCCTTCCTTCCTTCCTTCCTTCCTTCCTTCCTTCCTTCCTTCCTTCCTTCCTTCCTTCCTTCCTTCCTTCCTTCCTTCCTTCCTTCCTTCCTTCCTTCCTTCCTTCCTTCCTTCCTTCCTTCCTTCCTTCCTTCCTTCCTTCCTTCCTTCCTTCCTTCCGTCCTTCCTTCCTTCCTTCCTTCCTTCCTTCCTTCCGTCCTTCCTTCCTTCCTTCCTTCCTTCCTTCCTTCCTTCCTTCCATCCTTCCTGGAATACTTCCTTCCTGGGATCCTTCCTTCCTTCCTTCCTTCCTTCCTTCCTTCCTTCCTTCCTTCCTTCCTGGAATCCCTCCTGGAATCCTTCCTGGAATCCTTCCTGGAATCCTTCCTTCCTTCCTGGAATCCTTCCTTCCTTCCTTCCTGGAATCCTTCCTGGAATCCTTCCTTCCTTCCTTCCAGGAATCCTTCCTTCCTGCAATCATTCCTTCATGGAATGCTTCCTTCCTGGAATCCTTCCTTCCTGGCATCCTTCCTTCCTTCCTTCCCGGAATCCTTCTTTCCTGGAATCTTTCCTTCCTTCCTGGAATCCTTCCTTCCTTCCTGGAATCCTTCCTTCCTGGAATCCTTCCTTCCTTCCTGGAATCCTTCCTTCCTGGAATCCTTCCTTCATGGAATGCTTCCTTCCTGGAATACTTCCTTCCTGGGATCGATCCTTCCTTCCTTCCTTCCTTCCTTCCTTCCTTCCTTCCTTCCTTCCTTCCTTCCTTCCTTCCGTCCTTCCTTCCTTCCTGGAATCTTTCCTTCCTTCCTGGAATCCTACCTTCGTGGAATCCATCCTTCCTTCCTGGAATCCTTCCTTACTTCCTGGAATCCTTCCTTCCTGGAATCCTTCCTTCCTGGAATGCTTCCTTCCTTCCTTCCTTCCTTCCTTCCTTCCTTCCTTCCTTCCTTCCTTCCTTCCTTCCTTCCTTCCTTCCGTCCTTCCTTCCTTCCTGGAATCCTTCCTTCCTTCCTGGCATCCTTCCTTCCTTCCTTCCTTCCTTCCTTCCTGGAATCCTTCCTTCCTTCCTGGAATCCTACCTTCGTGGAATCCATCCTTCCTTCCTGGAATCCTTCCTTACTTCCTGGAATCCTTCCTTCCTGGAATCCTTCCTTCATGGAATGCTTCCTTCCTTGAATCCTTCCTTCCTGGAATCCTTCCTTCCTTCCTTCCTTCCTTCCTTCCTTCCTTCCTTCCTTCCTTCCTTCCTTCCTTCCTTCCTTCCTTCCTTCCTTCCTTCCTTCCTTCCTTCCTTCCTTCCTTCCGTCCTTCCTTCCTTCCTTCCTTCCTTCCTTCCTTCCTTCCTTCCGTCCTTCCTTCCTTCCTTCCTTCCTTCCTTCCTTCCTTCCTTCCTTCCATCCTTCCTGGAATACTTCCTTCCTGGGATCCTTCCTTCCTTCCTTCCTTCCTTCCTTCCTTCCTTCCTTCCTTCCTTCCTTCCTGGAATCCCTCCTGGAATCCTTCCTGGAATCCTTCCTGGAATCCTTCCTTCCTTCCTGGAATCCTTCCTTCCTTCCTTCCTGGAATCCTTCCTGGAATCCTTCCTTCCTTCCTTCCAGGAATCCTTCCTTCCTGCAATCATTCCTTCATGGAATGCTTCCTTCCTGGAATCCTTCCTTCCTGGCATCCTTCCTTCCTTCCTTCCCGGAATCCTTCCTTCCTGGAATCTTTCCTTCCTTCCTGGAATCCTTCCTTCCTTCCTGGAATCCTTCCTTCCTGGAATCCTTCCTTCCTTCCTGGAATCCTTCCTTCCTGGAATCCTTCCTTCATGGAATGCTTCCTTCCTGGAATACTTCCTTCCTGGGATCGATCCTTCCTTCCTTCCTTCCTTCCTTCCTTCCTTCCTTCCTTCCTTCCTTCCTTCCTTCCTGGAATCCTTCCTTCCTTCCTTCCTTCCTTCCTTCCTTCCTTCCTTCCTTCCTTCCTTCCTTCCTTCCTTCCTTCCTGGAATCCTTCCTGGAATCCTTCCTGGAATCCTTCCTGGAATCCTTCCTTCCTTCCTTCCTTCCTTCCTTCCTTCCTTCCTTCCTTCCTTCCTTCCTTCCTTCCTTCCTTCCTTCCTTCCTTCCTTCCTTCCTTCCTTCCTTCCTTCCTTCCTTCCTTCCTTCCTGGAATCCTTCCTGGAATCCTTCCTGGAATCCTTCCTGGAATCCTTCCTGGAATCCTTCCTGGAATCCTTCCTTCCTGGAATCCTTCCTTCGTTCCTTCCTGGAATCCTTCCTTCCTTCCTTCCTTCTTGGAATCCTTCCTTCCTTCCTGGAATCCTTCCTTCCTTCCTTCCTTCCTTCCCGGAATCCTTCCTTCCTTCCTTCCTTCCTGGAATCCTTCCTGGAATCCTTCCTGGAATCCTTACTGGAATCCTTCCTTCCTGGAATCCTTCCTGGAATCCTTCCTGGAATCCTTCCTTCCTTCCTACCTGGAATCCTTCCTGGAATCCTTCCTTCCTTCCGGGAATCCTACCTTCGTGGAATCCATCCTTCCTTCCTGGAATCCTTCCTTCCTTCCTGGAATCCTTCCTTCCTGGAATCCTTCCTTCATGGAATGCTTCCTTCCTTGAATCCTTCCTTCCTTCCTTCCTTCCTGGAATCCTTCCTTCCTAGAATCCTTCCTTCCTTCCTTCCTTCCTTCCTTCCTTCCTTCCTTCCTTCCTTCCTTCCTTCCTTCCTTCCTTCCTTCCTTCCTTCCTTCCTTCCTTCCTTCCTTCCTTCCTTCCTTCCTTCCTTCCTTCCTTCCGTCCTTCCTTCCTTCCTGGAATCTTTCCTTCCTTCCTGGCATCCTTCCTTCCTTCCTTCCTTCCTTCCTTCCTGGAATCCTTCCTTCCTTCCTGGAATCCTACCTTCGTGGAATCCATCCTTCCTTCCTGGAATCCTTCCTTCCTTCCTTCCTTCCTTCCTTCCTTCCTTCCTTCCTTCCTTCCTTCCTTCCTTCCTTCCTTCCTTCCTTCCTTCCTTCCTTCCTTCCTTCCTTCCTTCCTTCCTTCCTTCCTTCCTTCCTTCCTTCCTTCCTTCCTTCCTTCCTTCCGTCCTTCCTTCCTTCCTGGAATCCTTCCTTCCTGGAATCCTTCCTTCCTGGAATCCTTCCTGGAATCCTTCCTTCCTGGAATCCTTCTTTCCTTCCTGGAATCCTTCCTTCCTGGAATCCTTCCTTCCTGGAATCCTTCCTTCCTGGAATCCTTCCTGGAATCCATCCTGGAATCCTTCCTGGAATCCTTCCTTCCTTCCTTCCTTCCTGGAAGCCTTCCTTCCTTCCTTCCTGGAATCCTTCCTTCCTGGAATCCTTCCTTCCTTCCTTCCTTCAATCCTTCCTGGAATACTTCCTTCCTGGGATCCTTCCTTCCTTCCTTCCTTCCTTCCTTCCTTCCTGGAATACTTCCTTCCTTCCTTCCTTCCTTCCTTCCTTCCTTCCTTCCTTCCTTCCTTCCTTCCTTCCTTCCTTCCTTCCTTCCTTCCTTCCTTCCTTCCTTCCTTCCTTCCGTCCTTCCTTCCTTCCTGGAATCTTTCCTTCCTTCCTGGAATCCTACCTTCGTGGAATCCATCCTTCCTTCCTGGAATCCTTCCTTACTTCCTGGAATCCTTCCTTCCTGGAATCCTTCCTTCCTGGAATGCTTCCTTCCTTCCTTCCTTCCTTCCTTCCTTCCTTCCTTCCTTCCTTCCTTCCTTCCTTCCTTCCTTCCTTCCTTCCTTCCTTCCTTCCTTCCTTCCTTCCTTCCTTCCTTCCGTCCTTCCTTCCTTCCTGGAATCCTTCCTTCCTTCCTGGCATCCTTCCTTCCTTCCTTCCTTCCTTCCTTCCTGGAATCCTTCCTTCCTTCCTGGAATCCTACCTTCGTGGAATCCATCCTTCCTTCCTGGAATCCTTCCTTACTTCCTGGAATCCTTCCTTCCTGGAATCCTTCCTTCATGGAATGCTTCCTTCCTTGAATCCTTCCTTCCTTCCTTCCTTCCTTCCTTCCTTCCTTCCTTCCTTCCTTCCTTCCTTCCTTCCTTCCTTCCTTCCTTCCTTCCTTCCTTCCTTCCTTCCTTCCTTCCTTCCTTCCTTCCTTCCTTCCTTCCTTCCTTCCTTCCTGGAATCCTTCCTTCCTTCCTTCCTTCCTTCCTTCCTTCCGTCCTTCCTTCCTTCCTTCCTTCCTTCCTTCCTTCCTTCCTTCCGTCCTTCCTTCCTTCCTTCCTTCCTTCCTTCCTTCCTTCCATCCTTCCTGGAATACTTCCTTCCTGGGATCCTTCCTTCCTTCCTTCCTTCCTTCCTTCCTTCCTTCCTTCCTTCCTTCCTGGAATCCCTCCTGGAATCCTTCCTGGAATCCTTCCTGGAATCCTTCCTTCCTTCCTGGAATCCTTCCTTCCTTCCTTCCTGGAATCCTTCCTGGAATCCTTCCTTCCTTCCTTCCAGGAATCCTTCCTTCCTGCAATCATTCCTTCATGGAATGCTTCCTTCCTGGAATCCTTCCTTCCTGGCATCCTTCCTTCCTTCCTTCCCGGAATCCTTCCTTCCTGGAATCTTTCCTTCCTTCCTGGAATCCTTCCTTCCTTCCTGGAATCCTTCCTTCCTGGAATCCTTCCTTCCTTCCTGGAATCCTTCCTTCCTGGAATCCTTCCTTCATGGAATGCTTCCTTCCTGGAATACTTCCTTCCTGGGATCGATCCTTCCTTCCTTCCTTCCTTCCTTCCTTCCTTCCTTCCTGGAATCCTTCCTTCCTGGAATCCTTCCTTCCTTCCTTCCTTCCTTCCTTCCTTCCTTCCTTCCTTCCTTCCTTCCTTCCTTCCTTCCTTCCTTCCTGGAATCCTTCCTGGAATCCTTCCTGGAATCCTTCCTTCCTTCCTTCCTTCCTTCCTTCCTTCCTTCCTTCCTTCCTTCCTTCCTTCCTTCCTTCCTTCCTTCCTTCCTTCCTTCCTTCCTTCCTTCCTTCCTTCCTTCCTTCCTTCCTTCCTTCCTTCCTTCCTTCCTTCCTTCCTTCCTTCCTGGAATCCTTCCTGGAATCCTTCCTGGAATCCTTCCTGGAATCCTTCCTGGAATCCTTCCTGGAATCCTTCCTTCCTGGAATCCTTCCTTCGTTCCTTCCTGGAATCCTTCCTTCCTTCCTTCCTTCTTGGAATCCTTCCTTCCTTCCTGGAATCCTTCCTTCCTTCCTTCCTTCCTTCCCGGAATCCTTCCTTCCTTCCTTCCTTCCTGGAATCCTTCCTGGAATCCTTCCTGGAATCCTTACTGGAATCCTTCCTTCCTGGAATCCTTCCTGGAATCCTTCCTGGAATCCTTCCTTCCTTCCTACCTGGAATCCTTCCTGGAATCCTTCCTTCCTTCCGGGAATCCTACCTTCGTGGAATCCATCCTTCCTTCCTGGAATCCTTCCTTCCTTCCTGGAATCCTTCCTTCCTGGAATCCTTCCTTCATGGAATGCTTCCTTCCTTGAATCCTTCCTTCCTTCCTTCCTTCCTGGAATCCTTCCTTCCTAGAATCCTTCCTTCCTTCCTTCCTTCCTTCCTTCCTTCCTTCCTTCCTTCCTTCCTTCCTTCCTTCCTTCCTTCCTTCCTTCCTTCCTTCCTTCCGTCCTTCCTTCCTTCCTGGAATCTTTCCTTCCTTCCTGGCATCCTTCCTTCCTTCCTTCCTTCCTTCCTTCCTGGAATCCTTCCTTCCTTCCTGGAATCCTACCTTCGTGGAATCCATCCTTCCTTCCTGGAATCCTTCCTTACTTCCTGGAATCCTTCCTTCCTGGAATCCTTCCTTCCTGGAATGCTTCCTTCCTTCCTTCCTTCCTTCCTTCCTTCCTTCCTTCCTTCCTTCCTTCCTTCCTTCCTTCCTTCCTTCCTTCCTTCCTTCCTTCCTTCCTTCCTTCCTTCCTTCCTTCAATCCTTCCTGGAATACTTCCTTCCTGGGATCCTTCCTTCCTTCCTTCCTTCCTGGAATCCTTCCTTCCTTCCTGGAATCCTTCCTTCCTGGAATCCTTCCTTCCTGGAATCCTTCCTTCGTTCCTTCCTGGAATCCTTCCTTCCTTCCTTCCTTCTTGGAATCCTTCCTTCCTTCCTGGAATCCTTCCTTCCTTCCGTCCTTCCCGGAACCCTTCCTTCCTTCCTTCCTTCCTGGAATCCTTCCTGGAATCCTTCCTGGAATCCTTACTGGAATCCTTCCTTCCTGGAATCCTTCCTGGAATCCTTCCTGGAATCCTTCCTTCCTGGAATCCTTCCTTCCTTCCTTCCTTCCTGGAATCCTTCTTTCCTTCCTGGAATCCTTCCTTCCTTCCTGGAATCCTTCCTTCCTTCCTGGAATCCTTCCTTCCCTCCTGGAATCTTTCCTTCCTTCCTGGAATCCTTCCTTCCTGGAATCCTTCCTTCATGGAATGCTTCCTTCCTTCCTTCCTTCCTTCCTTCCTTCCTTCCTTCCTTCCTTCCTTCCTTCCTTCCTTCCTTCCTTCCTTCCTTCCTTCCTTCCTTCCTTCCTTCCTTCCTTCCTTCCTTCCTTCCTTCCTTCCTTCCTTCCTTCCTTCCTTCCTTCCTTCCTTCCTTCCTTCCTTCCTTCCTTTCTTCCTTCCTTCCTTCCTTCAATCCTTCCTGGAATACTTCCTTCCTGGGATCCTTCCTTCCTTCCTTCCTTCCTGGAATCCTTCCTTCCTTCCTGGAATCCTTCCTTCCTGGAATCCTTCCTTCCTGGAATCCTTCCTTCGTTCCTTCCTGGAATCCTTCCTTCCTTCCTTCCTTCTTGGAATCCTTCCTTCCTTCCTGGAATCCTTCCTTCCTTCCTTCCTTCCCGGAATCCTTCCTTCCTTCCTTCCTTCCTGGAATCCTTCCTGGAATCCTTCCTGGAATCCTTACTGGAATCCTTCCTTCCTGGAATCCTTCCTGGAATCCTTCCTGGAATCCTTCCTTCCTTCCTTCCTGGAATCCTTCCTGGAATCCTTCCTTCCTTCCGGGAATCCTACCTTCGTGGAATCCATCCTTCCTTCCTGGAATCCTTCCTTCCTTCCTGGAATCCTTCCTTCCTGGAATCCTTCCTTCATGGAATGCTTCCTTCCTTGAATCCTTCCTTCCTTCCTTCCTTCCTGGAATCCTTCCTTCCTAGAATCCTTCCTTCCTTCCTTCCTTCCTTCCTTCCTTCCTTCCTTCCTTCCTTCCTTCCTTCCTTCCTTCCTTCCTTCCTTCCTTCCTTCCTTCCTTCCTTCCTTCCTGGAATCTTTCCTTCCTTCCTGGCATCCTTCCTTCCTTCCTTCCTTCCTTCCTTCCTTCCTGGAATCCTTCCTTCCTTCCTGGAATCCTACCTTCGTGGAATGCATCCTTCCTTCCTGGAATCCTTCCTTACTTCCTGGAATCCTTCCTTCCTGGAATCCTTCCTTCCTGGAATGCTTCCTTCCTTCCTTCCTTCCTTCCTTCCTTCCTTCCTTCCTTCCTTCCTTCCTTCCTTCCTTCCTTCCTTCCTTCCTTCCTTCCTTCCTTCCTTCCTTCCTTCCTTCCTTCCTTCCTTCCTTCCTTCCTTCCTTCCTTCCTTCCTTCCTTCCTTCCTTCCTTCCTTCCTTCCTTCCTTCCTTCCTTCCTTCCTTCCTTCCTTCCTTTCTTCCTTCCTTCCTTCCTTCAATCCTTCCTGGAATACTTCCTTCCTGGGATCCTTCCTTCCTTCCTTCCTTCCTGGAATCCTTCCTTCCTTCCTGGAATCCTTCCTTCCTGGAATCCTTCCTTCCTGGAATCTTTCCTTCCTTCCTGGCATCCTTCCTTCCTTCCTTCCTTCCTTCCTTCCTTCCCGGAATCCTTCCTTCCTTCCTGGAATCCTACCTTCGTGGAATCCATCCTTCCTTCCTGGAATCCTTCCTTACTTCCTGGAATCCTTCCTTCCTGGAATCCTTCCTTCCTGGAATGCTTCCTTCCTTCCTTCCTTCCTTCCTTCCTTCCTTCCTTCCTTCCTTCCTTCCTTCCTTCCTTCCTTCCTTCCTTCCTTCCTTCCTTCCTTCCTTCCTTCCTTCCTTCCTTCCTTCCTTCCTTCCTTCCTTCCTTCCTTCCTTCCTTCCTTCCTTCCTTCCTTCCTTCCTTCCTTCCTTCCTTCCTTCCTTCCTTCCTTCCTTCTTTCCTTCCTTCCTTCCTTCCGTCCTTCCTTCCTTCCTGGAATCCTTCCTTCCTTCCTGGCATCCTTCCTTCCTTCCCTCCTTCCTTCCTTCCTGGAATCCTTCCTTCCTTCCTGGAATCCTACCTTCGTGGAATCCATCCTTCCTTCCTGGAATCCTTCCTTACTTCCTGGAATCCTTCCTTCCTGGAATCCTTCCTTCATGGAATGCTTCCTTCCTAAAATCCTTCCTTCCTTCCTTCCTTCCTTCCTTCCTTCCTTCCTTCCTTCCTTCCTTCCTTCCTTCCTTCCTTCCTTCCTTCCTTCCTTCCTTCCTTCCTTCCTTCCTTCCTTCCTTCCTTCCTTCCTTCCTTCCTTCCTTCCTTCCTTCCTTCCTTCCTTCCTTCCTTCCTTCCTTCCTTCCTTCCTTCCATCCTTCCTGGAATACTTCCTTCCTGGGATCCTTCCTTCCTTCCTTCCTTCCTTCCTTCCTTCCTTCCTTCCTTCCTTCCTTCCTTCCTTCCTTCCTGGAATCCCTCCTGGAATCCTTCCTGTAATCCTTCCTGGAATCCTTCCTTCCTTCCTGGAATCCTTCCTTCCTTCCTTCCTGGAATCCTTCCTGGAATCCTTCCTTCCTTCCTTCCAGGAATCCTTCCTTCCTGCAATCATTCCTTCATGGAATGCTTCCTTCCTGGAATCCTTCCTTCCTGGCATCCTTCCTTCCTTCCTTCCCGGAATCCTTCCTTCCTGGAATCTTTCCTTCCTTCCTGGAATCCTTCCTTCCTTCCTGGAATCCTTCCTTCCTGGAATCCTTCCTTCCTTCCTGGAATCCTTCCTTCCTGGAATCCTTCCTTCATGGAATGCTTCCTTCCTGGAATACTTCCTTCCTGGGATCCTTCCTTCCTTCCTTCCTTCCTTCCTTACTTCCTTCCTTCCTTCCTTCCTTCCTTCCTTCCTTCCTTCCTTCCTTCCTTCCTTCCTTCCTGGAATCCTTCCTGGAATCCTTCCTGGAATCCTTCCTGGAATCCTTCCTGGAATCCTTCCTGGAATCCTTCCTGGAATCCTTCCTTCCTTCCTTCCTTCCTTCCTTCCTTCCTTCCTTCCTTCCTTCCTTCCTTCCTTCCTTCCTTCCTTCCTTCCTTCCTTCCTTCCTTCCTTCCTTCCTTCCTTCCTTCCTTCCTTCCTTCCTTCCTTCCTTCCTTCCTTCCTTCCTTCCTTCCTTCCTTCCTGGAATCCTTCCTGGAATCCTTCCTGGAATCCTTCCTGGAATCCTTCCTGGAATCCTTCCTGGAATCCTTCCTTCTTGGAATCCTTCCTGGAATCCTTCCTTCCTGGAATCCTTCCTTCCTGGAATCCTTCCTTCCTGGAATCCTTCCTTCCTTCCTTCCTTCAATCCTTCCTGGAATACTTCCTTCCTGGGATCCTTCCTTCCTTCCTGGAATCCTTCCTTCCTTCCTGGAATCCTTCCTTCCTTCCTGGAATCCTTCCTTCCTGGAATCCTTCCTTCCTGGAATCCTTCCTTCATTCCTTCCTGGAATCCTTCCTTCCTTCCTTCCTTCTTGGAATCCTTCCTTCCTTCCTGGAATCCTTCCTTCCTTCCTTCCTTCCCGGAATCCTTACTTCCTTCCTTCCTTCCTGGAATCCTTCCTGGAATCCTTCCTGGAATCCTTCCTTCCTTCCTTCCTGGAATCCTTCCTTCCTTCCTTCCTTCCTTCCTGGAATCCTTCCTTCCTTCCTTCCTGGAATCCTTCCTTCCTTCCTGGATCCTTCCTTCCTGGAATCCTTCCTTCCTGGAATACTTCCTTCCTTCCTGGAATCCTTCCTTCCTGGAATCCTTCCTTCCTGGAATCCTTCCTGGAATCCTTCCTGGAATCCTTCCTGGAATCCTTCCTGGAATCCTTCCTTCCTGGAATCCTTCCTTCGTTCCTTCCTGGAATCCTTCCTTCCTTCCTTCCTTCTTGGAATCCTTCCTTCCTTCCTGGAATCCTTCCTTCCTTCCTTCCTTCCTTCCCGGAATCCTTCCTTCCTTCCTTCCTTCCTGGAATCCTTCCTGGAATCCTTCCTGGAATCCTTACTGGAATCCTTCCTTCCTGGAATCCTTCCTGGAATCCTTCCTGGAATCCTTCCTTCCTTCCTACCTGGAATCCTTCCTGGAATCCTTCCTTCCTTCCGGGAATCCTACCTTCGTGGAATCCATCCTTCCTTCCTGGAATCCTTCCTTCCTTCCTGGAATCCTTCCTTCCTGGAATCCTTCCTTCATGGAATGCTTCCTTCCTTGAATCCTTCCTTCCTTCCTTCCTTCCTGGAATCCTTCCTTCCTAGAATCCTTCCTTCCTTCCTTCCTTCCTTCCTTCCTTCCTTCCTTCCTTCCTTCCTTCCTTCCTTCCTTCCCTTCCTTCCTGGCATCCTTCCTTCCTTCCTTCCTTCCTTCCTTCCTGGAATCCTTCCTTCCTTCCTGGAATCCTACCTTCGTGGAATCCATCCTTCCTTCCTGGAATCCTTCCTTACTTCCTGGAATCCTTCCTTCCTTCCTTCCTTCCTTCCTGGAATGCTTCCTTCCTTCCTTCCTTCCTTCCTTCCTTCCTTCCTTCCTTCCTTCCTTCCTTCCTTCCTTCCTTCCTTCCTTCCTTCCTTCCTTCCTTCCTTCCTTCCTTCCTTCCTTCCTTCCTTCCTTCCTTCCTTCCTTCCTTCCTTCCTTCCTTCATTCCTTCCTTCCTTCCTTCAATCCTTCCTGGAATACTTCCTTCCTGGGATCCTTCCTTCCTTCCTTCCTTCCTGGAATCCTTCCTTCCTTCCTGGAATCCTTCCTTCCTGGAATCCTTCCTTCCTGGAATCCTTCCTTCGTTCCTTCCTGGAATCCTTCCTTCCTTCCTTCCTTCTTGGAATCCTTCCTTCCTTCCTGGAATCCTTCCTTCCTTCCTTCCTTCCCGGAACCCTTCCTTCCTTCCTTCCTTCCTGGAATCCTTCCTGGAATCCTTCCTGGAATCCTTACTGGAATCCTTCCTTCCTGGAATCCTTCCTGGAATCCTTCCTGGAATCCTTCCTTCCTGGAATCCTTCCTTCCTTCCTTCCTTCCTGGAATCCTTCTTTCCTTCCTGGAATCCTTCCTTCCTTCCTGGAATCCTTCCTTCCTGGAATCCTTCCTTCCTGGAATCCTTCCTTCCTTCCTGGAATCCTTCCTTCCTTCCTGGAATCCTTCCTTCCCTCCTGGAATCCTTCCTTCCTTCCTGGAATCCTTCCTTCCTGGAATCCTTCCTTCATGGAATGCTTCCTTCCTTCCTTCCTTCCTTCCTTCCTTCCTTCCTTCCTTCCTTCCTTCCTTCCTTCCTTCCTTCCTTCCTTCCTTCCTTCCTTCCTTCCTTCCTTCCTTCCTTCCTTCCTTCCTTCCGTCCTTCCTTCCTGGAATCCTTCCTGGAATCCTTCCTGGAATCCTTCCTGGAATCCTTCCTGGAATCCTTCCTGGAATCCTTCCTTCTTGGAATCCTTCCTGGAATCCTTCCTTCCTGGAATCCTTCCTTCCTGGAATCCTTCCTTCCTGGAATCCTTCCTTCCTTCCTTCCTTCAATCCTTCCTGGAATACTTCCTTCCTGGGATCCTTCCTTCCTTCCTGGAATCCTTCCTTCCTTCCTGGAATCCTTCCTTCCTTCCTGAAATCCTTCCTTCCTGGAATCCTTCCTTCCTGGAATCCTTCCTTCATTCCTTCCTGGAATCCTTCCTTCCTTCCTTCCTTCTTGGAATCCTTCCTTCCTTCCTGGAATCCTTCCTTCCTTCCTTCCTTCCCGGAATCCTTACTTCCTTCCTTCCTTCCTGGAATCCTTCCTGGAATCCTTCCTGGAATCCTTCCTTCCTTCCTTCCTGGAATCCTTCCTTCCTTCCTTCCTTCCTTCCTGGAATCCTTCCTTCCTTCCTTCCTGGAATCCTTCCTTCCTTCCTGGATCCTTCCTTCCTGGAATCCTTCCTTCCTGGAATACTTCCTTCCTTCCTGGAATCCTTCCTTCCTGGAATCCTTCCTTCCTGGAATCCTTCCTGGAATCCTTCCTGGAATCCTTCCTGGAATACTTCCTGGAATCCTTCCTTCCTGGAATCCTTCCTTCGTTCCTTCCTGGAATCCTTCCTTCCTTCCTTCCTTCTTGGAATCCTTCCTTCCTTCCTGGAATCCTTCCTTCCTTCCTTCCTTCCTTCCTTCCCGGAATCCTTCCTTCCTTCCTTCCTTCCTGGAATCCTTCCTGGAATCCTTCCTGGAATCCTTAATGGAATCCTTCCTTCCTGGAATCCTTCCTGGAATCCTTCCTGGAATCCTTCCTTCCTTCCTACCTGGAATCCTTCCTGGAATCCTTCCTTCCTTCCGGGAATCCTACCTTCGTGGAATCCATCCTTCCTTCCTGGAATCATTCCTTCCTTCCTGGAATCCTTCCTTCCTGGAATCCTTCCTTCATGGAATGCTTCCTTCCTTGAATCCTTCCTTCCTTCCTTCCTTCCTGGAATCCTTCCTTCCTAGAATCCTTCCTTCCTTCCTTCCTTCCTTCCTTCCTTCCTTCCTTCCTTCCTTCCTTCCTTCCTTCCTTCCTTCCGTCCTTCCTTCCTTCCTGGAATCTTTCCTTCCTTCCTGGCATCCTTCCTTCCTTCCTTCCTTCCTTCCTTCCTGGAATCCTTCCTTCCTTCCTGGAATCCTACCTTCGTGGAATCCATCCTTCCTTCCTGGAATCCTTCCTTACTTCCTGGAATCCTTCCTTCCTTCCTTCCTTCCTTCCTGGAATGCTTCCTTCCTTCCTTCCTTCCTTCCTTCCTTCCTTCCTTCCTTCCTTCCTTCCTTCCTTCCTTCCTTCCTTCCTTCCTTCCTTCCTTCCTTCCTTCCTTCCTTCCTTCCTTCCTTCCTTCCTTCCTTCCTTCCTTCCTTCCTTCCTTCCTTCCTTCCTTCCTTCCTTCCTTCCGTCCTTCCTTCCTTCCTGGAATCCTTCCTTCCTGGAATCCTTCCTTCCTGGAATCCTTCCTGGAATCCTTCCTTCCTGGAATCCTTCTTTCCTTCCTGGAATCCTTCCTTCCTGGAATCCTTCCTTCCTGGAATCCTTCCTTCCTGGAATCCTTCCTGGAATCCATCCTGGAATCCTTCCTGGAATCCTTCCTTCCTTCCTTCCTTCCTGGAAGCCTTCCTTCCTTCCTTCCTGGAATCCTTCCTTCCTGGAATCCTTCCTTCCTTCCTTCCTTCAATCCTTCCTGGAATACTTCCTTCCTGGGATCCTTCCTTCCTTCCTTCCTTCCTTCCTTCCTTCCTTCCTTCCTTCCTTCCTTCCTTCCTTCCTTCCTTCCTTCCTTCCTTCCTTCCTTCCTTCCTTCCTTCCTTCCTTCCTTCCTTCCTTCCTTCCTTCCTTCCTTCCTTCCTTCCGTCCTTCCTTCCTTCCTGGAATCTTTCCTTCCTTCCTGGAATCCTACCTTCGTGGAATCCATCCTTCCTTCCTGGAATCCTTCCTTACTTCCTGGAATCCTTCCTTCCTGGAATCCTTCCTTCCTGGAATGCTTCCTTCCTTCCTTCCTTCCTTCCTTCCTTCCTTCCTTCCTTCCTTCCTTCCTTCCTTCCTTCCTTCCTTCCTTCCTTCCTTCCTTCCTTCCTTCCTTCCTTCCTTCCTTCCGTCCTTCCTTCCTTCCTGGAATCCTTCCTTCCTTCCTGGCATCCTTCCTTCCTTCCTTCCTTCCTTCCTTCCTGGAATCCTTCCTTCCTTCCTGGAATCCTACCTTCGTGGAATCCATCCTTCCTTCCTGGAATCCTTCCTTACTTCCTGGAATCCTTCCTTCCTGGAATCCTTCCTTCATGGAATGCTTCCTTCCTTGAATCCTTCCTTCCTTCCTTCCTTCCTTCCTTCCTTCCTTCCTTCCTTCCTTCCTTCCTTCCTTCCTTCCTTCCTTCCTTCCTTCCTTCCTTCCTTCCTTCCTTCCTTCCTTCCTTCCTTCCTTCCTTCCTTCCTTCCTTCCTTCCTTCCTTCCTTCCTTCCTTCCTTCCTTCCTTCCGTCCTTCCTTCCTTCCTTCCTTCCTTCCTTCCTTCCTTCCTTCCGTCCTTCCTTCCTTCCTTCCTTCCTTCCTTCCTTCCTTCCTTCCTTCCATCCTTCCTGGAATACTTCCTTCCTGGGATCCTTCCTTCCTTCCTTCCTTCCTTCCTTCCTTCCTTCCTTCCTTCCTTCCTGGAATCCCTCCTGGAATCCTTCCTGGAATCCTTCCTGGAATCCTTCCTTCCTTCCTGGAATCCTTCCTTCCTTCCTTCCTGGAATCCTTCCTGGAATCCTTCCTTCCTTCCTTCCAGGAATCCTTCCTTCCTGCAATCATTCCTTCATGGAATGCTTCCTTCCTGGAATCCTTCCTTCCTGGCATCCTTCCTTCCTTCCTTCCCGGAATCCTTCTTTCCTGGAATCTTTCCTTCCTTCCTGGAATCCTTCCTTCCTTCCTGGAATCCTTCCTTCCTGGAATCCTTCCTTCCTTCCTGGAATCCTTCCTTCCTGGAATCCTTCCTTCATGGAATGCTTCCTTCCTGGAATACTTCCTTCCTGGGATCGATCCTTCCTTCCTTCCTTCCTTCCTTCCTTCCTTCCTTCCTTCCTTCCTTCCTTCCTTCCTTCCGTCCTTCCTTCCTTCCTGGAATCTTTCCTTCCTTCCTGGAATCCTACCTTCGTGGAATCCATCCTTCCTTCCTGGAATCCTTCCTTACTTCCTGGAATCCTTCCTTCCTGGAATCCTTCCTTCCTGGAATGCTTCCTTCCTTCCTTCCTTCCTTCCTTCCTTCCTTCCTTCCTTCCTTCCTTCCTTCCTTCCTTCCTTCCTTCCTTCCTTCCTTCCTTCCGTCCTTCCTTCCTTCCTGGAATCCTTCCTTCCTTCCTGGCATCCTTCCTTCCTTCCTTCCTTCCTTCCTTCCTGGAATCCTTCCTTCCTTCCTGGAATCCTACCTTCGTGGAATCCATCCTTCCTTCCTGGAATCCTTCCTTACTTCCTGGAATCCTTCCTTCCTGGAATCCTTCCTTCATGGAATGCTTCCTTCCTTGAATCCTTCCTTCCTGGAATCCTTCCTTCCTTCCTTCCTTCCTTCCTTCCTTCCTTCCTTCCTTCCTTCCTTCCTTCCTTCCTTCCTTCCTTCCTTCCTTCCTTCCTTCCTTCCTTCCTTCCTTCCTTCCTTCCTTCCTTCCTTCCTTCCTTCCGTCCTTCCTTCCTTCCTTCCTTCCTTCCTTCCTTCCTTCCTTCCGTCCTTCCTTCTTCCTTCCGTCCTTCCTTCCTTCCTTCCTTCCTTCCTTCCTTCCTTCCTTCCGTCCTTCCTTCCTTCCTTCCTTCCTTCCTTCCTTCCTTCCTTCCATCCTTCCTGGAATACTTCCTTCCTGGGATCCTTCCTTCCTTCCTTCCTTCCTTCCTTCCTTCCTTCCTTCCTTCCTTCCTTCCTGGAATCCCTCCTGGAATCCTTCCTGGAATCCTTCCTGGAATCCTTCCTTCCTTCCTGGAATCCTTCCTTCCTTCCTTCCTGGAATCCTTCCTGGAATCCTTCCTTCCTTCCTTCCAGGAATCCTTCCTTCCTGCAATCATTCCTTCATGGAATGCTTCCTTCCTGGAATCCTTCCTTCCTGGCATCCTTCCTTCCTTCCTTCCCGGAATCCTTCCTTCCTGGAATCTTTCCTTCCTTCCTGGAATCCTTCCTTCCTTCCTGGAATCCTTCCTTCCTGGAATCCTTCCTTCCTTCCTGGAATCCTTCCTTCCTGGAATCCTTCCTTCATGGAATGCTTCCTTCCTGGAATACTTCCTTCCTGGGATCGATCCTTCCTTCCTTCCTTCCTTCCTTCCTTCCTTCCTTCCTTCCTTCCTTCCTTCCTTCCTGGAATCCTTCCTTCCTTCCTTCCTTCCTTCCTTCCTTCCTTCCTTCCTTCCTTCCTTCCTTCCTTCCTTCCTTCCTGGAATCCTTCCTGGAATCCTTCCTGGAATCCTTCCTGGAATCCTTCCTTCCTTCCTTCCTTCCTTCCTTCCTTCCTTCCTTCCTTCCTTCCTTCCTTCCTTCCTTCCTTCCTTCCTTCCTTCCTTCCTTCCTTCCTTCCTTCCTTCCTTCCTTCCTTCCTTCCTTCCTTCCTTCCTTCCTGGAATCCTTCCTGGAATCCTTCCTGGAATCCTTCCTGGAATCCTTCCTGGAATCCTTCCTGGAATCCTTCCTTCCTGGAATCCTTCCTTCGTTCCTTCCTGGAATCCTTCCTTCCTTCCTTCCTTCTTGGAATCCTTCCTTCCTTCCTGGAATCCTTCCTTCCTTCCTTCCTTCCTTCCCGGAATCCTTCCTTCCTTCCTTCCTTCCTGGAATCCTTCCTGGAATCCTTCCTGGAATCCTTACTGGAATCCTTCCTTCCTGGAATCCTTCCTGGAATCCTTCCTGGAATCCTTCCTTCCTTCCTACCTGGAATCCTTCCTGGAATCCTTCCTTCCTTGCCGGGAATCCTACCTTCGTGGAATCCATCCTTCCTTCCTGGAATCCTTCCTTCCTTCCTGGAATCCTTCCTTCCTGGAATCCTTCCTTCATGGAATGCTTCCTTCCTTGAATCCTTCCTTCCTTCCTTCCTTCCTGGAATCCTTCCTTCCTAGAATCCTTCCTTCCTTCTTCCTTCCTTCCTTCCTTCCTTCCTTCCTTCCTTCCTTCCTTCCTTCCTTCCTTCCTTCCTTCCTTCCTTCCTTCCTTCCTTCCTTCCTTCCTTCCTTCCTTCCTTCCTTCCGTCCTTCCTTCCTTCCTGGAATCTTTCCTTCCTTCCAGGCATCCTTCCTTCCTTCCTTCCTTCCTTCCTTCCTGGAATCCTTCCTTCCTTCCTGGAATCCTACCTTCGTGGAATCCATCCTTCCTTCCTGGAATCCTTCCTTCCTTCCTTCCTTCCTTCCTTCCTTCCTTCCTTCCTTCCTTCCTTCCTTCCTTCCTTCCTTCCTTCCTTCCTTCCTTCCTTCCTTCCTTCCTTCCTTCCTTCCTTCCTTCCTTCCTTCCTTCCTTCCTTCCTTCCTTCCTTCCTTCCTTCCTTCCTTCCGTCCTTCCTTCCTTCCTGGAATCCTTCCTTCCTGGAATCCTTCCTTCCTGGAATCCTTCCTGGAATCCTTCCTTCCTGGAATCCTTCTTTCCTTCCTGGAATCCTTCCTTCCTGGAATCCTTCCTTCCTGGAATCCTTCCTTCCTGGAATCCTTCCTGGAATCCATCCTGGAATCCTTCCTGGAATCCTTCCTTCCTTCCTTCCTTCCTGGAAGCCTTCCTTCCTTCCTTCCTGGAATCCTTCCTTCCTGGAATCCTTCCTTCCTTCCTTCCTTCAATCCTTCCTGGAATACTTCCTTCCTGGGATCCTTCCTTCCTTCCTTCCTTCCTTCCTTCCTTCCTGGAATACTTCCTTCCTTCCTTCCTTCCTTCCTTCCTTCCTTCCTTCCTTCCTTCCTTCCTTCCTTCCTTCCTTCCTTCCTTCCTTCCTTCCTTCCTTCCTTCCTTCCTTCCTTCCTTCCGTCCTTCCTTCCTTCCTGGAATCTTTCCTTCCTTCCTGGAATCCTACCTTCGTGGAATCCATCCTTCCTTCCTGGAATCCTTCCTTACTTCCTGGAATCCTTCCTTCCTGGAATCCTTCCTTCCTGGAATGCTTCCTTCCTTCCTTCCTTCCTTCCTTCCTTCCTTCCTTCCTTCCTTCCTTCCTTCCTTCCTTCCTTCCTTCCTTCCTTCCTTCCTTCCTTCCTTCCTTCCTTCCTTCCTTCCTTCCGTCCTTCCTTCCTTCCTGGAATCCTTCCTTCCTTCCTGGCATCCTTCCTTCCTTCCTTCCTTCCTTCCTTCCTGGAATCCTTCCTTCCTTCCTGGAATCCTACCTTCGTGGAATCCATCCTTCCTTCCTGGAATCCTTCCTTACTTCCTGGAATCCTTCCTTCCTGGAATCCTTCCTTCATGGAATGCTTCCTTCCTTGAATCCTTCCTTCCTTCCTTCCTTCCTTCCTTCCTTCCTTCCTTCCTTCCTTCCTTCCTTCCTTCCTTCCTTCCTTCCTTCCTTCCTTCCTTCCTTCCTTCCTTCCTTCCTTCCTTCCTTCCTTCCTTCCTTCCTTCCTGGAATCCTTCCTTCCTTCCTTCCTTCCTTCCTTCCTTCCGTCCTTCCTTCCTTCCTTCCTTCCTTCCTTCCTTCCTTCCTTCCGTCCTTCCTTCCTTCCTTCCTTCCTTCCTTCCTTCCTTCCATCCTTCCTGGAATACTTCCTTCCTGGGATCCTTCCTTCCTTCCTTCCTTCCTTCCTTCCTTCCTTCCTTCCTTCCTTCCTGGAATCCCTCCTGGAATCCTTCCTGGAATCCTTCCTGGAATCCTTCCTTCCTTCCTGGAATCCTTCCTTCCTTCCTTCCTGGAATCCTTCCTGGAATCCTTCCTTCCTTCCTTCCAGGAATCCTTCCTTCCTGCAATCATTCCTTCATGGAATGCTTCCTTCCTGGAATCCTTCCTTCCTGGCATCCTTCCTTCCTTCCTTCCCGGAATCCTTCCTTCCTGGAATCTTTCCTTCCTTCCTGGAATCCTTCCTTCCTTCCTGGAATCCTTCCTTCCTGGAATCCTTCCTTCCTTCCTGGAATCCTTCCTTCCTGGAATCCTTCCTTCATGGAATGCTTCCTTCCTGGAATACTTCCTTCCTGGGATCGATCCTTCCTTCCTTCCTTCCTTCCTTCCTTCCTTCCTTCCTGGAATCCTTCCTTCCTGGAATCCTTCCTTCCTTCCTTCCTTCCTTCCTTCCTTCCTTCCTTCCTTCCTTCCTTCCTTCCTTCCTTCCTTCCTTCCTGGAATCCTTCCTGGAATCCTTCCTGGAATCCTTCCTTCCTTCCTTCCTTCCTTCCTTCCTTCCTTCCTTCCTTCCTTCCTTCCTTCCTTCCTTCCTTCCTTCCTTCCTTCCTTCCTTCCTTCCTTCCTTCCTTCCTTCCTTCCTTCCTTCCTTCCTTCCTTCCTTCCTTCCTTCCTTCCTTCCTTCCTTCCTTCCTTCCTGGAATCCTTCCTGGAATCCTTCCTGGAATCCTTCCTGGAATCCTTCCTGGAATCCTTCCTGGAATCCTTCCTTCCTGGAATCCTTCCTTCGTTCCTTCCTGGAATCCTTCCTTCCTTCCTTCCTTCTTGGAATCCTTCCTTCCTTCCTGGAATCCTTCCTTCCTTCCTTCCTTCCTTCCCGGAATCCTTCCTTCCTTCCTTCCTTCCTGGAATCCTTCCTGGAATCCTTCCTGGAATCCTTACTGGAATCCTTCCTTCCTGGAATCCTTCCTGGAATCCTTCCTGGAATCCTTCCTTCCTTCCTACCTGGAATCCTTCCTGGAATCCTTCCTTCCTTCCGGGAATCCTACCTTCGTGGAATCCATCCTTCCTTCCTGGAATCCTTCCTTCCTTCCTGGAATCCTTCCTTCCTGGAATCCTTCCTTCATGGAATGCTTCCTTCCTTGAATCCTTCCTTCCTTCCTTCCTTCCTGGAATCCTTCCTTCCTAGAATCCTTCCTTCCTTCCTTCCTTCCTTCCTTCCTTCCTTCCTTCCTTCCTTCCTTCCTTCCTTCCTTCCTTCCTTCCTTCCTTCCTTCCTTCCTTCCGTCCTTCCTTCCTTCCTGGAATCTTTCCTTCCTTCCTGGCATCCTTCCTTCCTTCCTTCCTTCCTTCCTTCCTGGAATCCTTCCTTCCTTCCTGGAATCCTACCTTCGTGGAATCCATCCTTCCTTCCTGGAATCCTTCCTTACTTCCTGGAATCCTTCCTTCCTGGAATCCTTCCTTCCTGGAATGCTTCCTTCCTTCCTTCCTTCCTTCCTTCCTTCCTTCCTTCCTTCCTTCCTTCCTTCCTTCCTTCCTTCCTTCCTTCCTTCCTTCCTTCCTTCCTTCCTTCCTTCCTTCCTTCCTTCCTTCCTTCAATCCTTCCTGGAATACTTCCTTCCTGGGATCCTTCCTTCCTTCCTTCCTTCCTGGAATCCTTCCTTCCTTCCTGGAATCCTTCCTTCCTGGAATCCTTCCTTCCTGGAATCCTTCCTTCGTTCCTTCCTGGAATCCTTCCTTCCTTCCTTCCTTCTTGGAATCCTTCCTTCCTTCCTGGAATCCTTCCTTCCTTCCTTCCTTCCCGGAACCCTTCCTTCCTTCCTTCCTTCCTGGAATCCTTCCTGGAATCCTTCCTGGAATCCTTACTGGAATCCTTCCTTCCTGGAATCCTTCCTGGAATCCTTCCTGGAATCCTTCCTTCCTGGAATCCTTCCTTCCTTCCTTCCTTCCTGGAATCCTTCTTTCCTTCCTGGAATCCTTCCTTCCTTCCTGGAATCCTTCCTTCCTTCCTGGAATCCTTCCTTCCCTCCTGGAATCTTTCCTTCCTTCCTGGAATCCTTCCTTCCTGGAATCCTTCCTTCATGGAATGCTTCCTTCCTTCCTTCCTTCCTTCCTTCCTTCCTTCCTTCCTTCCTTCCTTCCTTCCTTCCTTCCTTCCTTCCTTCCTTCCTTCCTTCCTTCCTTCCTTCCTTCCTTCCTTCCTTCCTTCCTTCCTTCCTTCCTTCCTTCCTTCCTTCCTTCCTTCCTTTCTTCCTTCCTTCCTTCCTTCAATCCTTCCTGGAATACTTCCTTCCTGGGATCCTTCCTTCCTTCCTTCCTTCCTGGAATCCTTCCTTCCTTCCTGGAATCCTTCCTTCCTGGAATCCTTCCTTCCTGGAATCCTTCCTTCGTTCCTTCCTGGAATCCTTCCTTCCTTCCTTCCTTCTTGGAATCCTTCCTTCCTTCCTGGAATCCTTCCTTCCTTCCTTCCTTCCCGGAATCCTTCCTTCCTTCCTTCCTTCCTGGAATCCTTCCTGGAATCCTTCCTGGAATCCTTACTGGAATCCTTCCTTCCTGGAATCCTTCCTGGAATCCTTCCTGGAATCCTTCCTTCCTTCCTTCCTGGAATCCTTCCTGGAATCCTTCCTTCCTTCCGGGAATCCTACCTTCGTGGAATCCATCCTTCCTTCCTGGAATCCTTCCTTCCTTCCTGGAATCCTTCCTTCCTGGAATCCTTCCTTCATGGAATGCTTCCTTCCTTGAATCCTTCCTTCCTTCCTTCCTTCCTGGAATCCTTCCTTCCTAGAATCCTTCCTTCCTTCCTTCCTTCCTTCCTTCCTTCCTTCCTTCCTTCCTTCCTTCCTTCCTTCCTTCCTTCCTTCCTTCCTTCCTTCCTTCCTTCCTGGAATCTTTCCTTCCTTCCTGGCATCCTTCCTTCCTTCCTTCCTTCCTTCCTTCCTTCCTGGAATCCTTCCTTCCTTCCTGGAATCCTACCTTCGTGGAATGCATCCTTCCTTCCTGGAATCCTTCCTTACTTCCTGGAATCCTTCCTTCCTGGAATCCTTCCTTCCTGGAATGCTTCCTTCCTTCCTTCCTTCCTTCCTTCCTTCCTTCCTTCCTTCCTTCCTTCCTTCCTTCCTTCCTTCCTTCCTTCCTTCCTTCCTTCCTTCCTTCCTTCCTTCCTTCCTTCCTTCCTTCCTTCCTTCCTTCCTTCCTTCCTTCCTTCCTTCCTTCCTTCCTTCCTTCCTTTCTTCCTTCCTTCCTTCCTTCAATCCTTCCTGGAATACTTCCTTCCTGGGATCCTTCCTTCCTTCCTTCCTTCCTGGAATCCTTCCTTCCTTCCTGGAATCCTTCCTTCCTGGAATCCTTCCTTCCTGGAATCTTTCCTTCCTTCCTGGCATCCTTCCTTCCTTCCTTCCTTCCTTCCTTCCTTCCCGGAATCCTTCCTTCCTTCCTGGAATCCTACCTTCGTGGAATCCATCCTTCCTTCCTGGAATCCTTCCTTACTTCCTGGAATCCTTCCTTCCTGGAATCCTTCCTTCCTGGAATGCTTCCTTCCTTCCTTCCTTCCTTCCTTCCTTCCTTCCTTCCTTCCTTCCTTCCTTCCTTCCTTCCTTCCTTCCTTCCTTCCTTCCTTCCTTCCTTCCTTCCTTCCTTCCTTCCTTCCTTCCTTCCTTCCTTCCTTCCTTCCTTCCTTCCTTCCTTCCTTCCTTCCTTCCTTCCTTCCTTCCTTCCTTCCTTCCTTCCTTCTTTCCTTCCTTCCTTCCTTCCGTCCTTCCTTCCTTCCTGGAATCCTTCCTTCCTTCCTGGCATCCTTCCTTCCTTCCCTCCTTCCTTCCTTCCTGGAATCCTTCCTTCCTTCCTGGAATCCTACCTTCGTGGAATCCATCCTTCCTTCCTGGAATCCTTCCTTACTTCCTGGAATCCTTCCTTCCTGGAATCCTTCCTTCATGGAATGCTTCCTTCCTAAAATCCTTCCTTCCTTCCTTCCTTCCTTCCTTCCTTCCTTCCTTCCTTCCTTCCTTCCTTCCTTCCTTCCTTCCTTCCTTCCTTCCTTCCTTCCTTCCTTCCTTCCTTCCTTCCTTCCTTCCTTCCTTCCTTCCTTCCTTCCTTCCTTCCTTCCTTCCTTCCTTCCTTCCTTCCTTCCTTCCTTCCTTCCTTCCTTCCTTCCTTCCTTCCTTCCTTCCTTCCTTCCTTCCTTCCTTCCTTCCTTCCTTCCTTCCTTCCATCCTTCCTGGAATACTTCCTTCCTGGGATCCTTCCTTCCTTCCTTCCTTCCTTCCTTCCTTCCTTCCTTCCTTCCTTCCTTCCTTCCTTCCTTCCTGGAATCCCTCCTGGAATCCTTCCTGTAATCCTTCCTGGAATCCTTCCTTCCTTCCTGGAATCCTTCCTTCCTTCCTTCCTGGAATCCTTCCTGGAATCCTTCCTTCCTTCCTTCCAGGAATCCTTCCTTCCTGCAATCATTCCTTCATGGAATGCTTCCTTCCTGGAATCCTTCCTTCCTGGCATCCTTCCTTCCTTCCTTCCCGGAATCCTTCCTTCCTGGAATCTTTCCTTCCTTCCTGGAATCCTTCCTTCCTTCCTGGAATCCTTCCTTCCTGGAATCCTTCCTTCCTTCCTGGAATCCTTCCTTCCTGGAATCCTTCCTTCATGGAATGCTTCCTTCCTGGAATACTTCCTTCCTGGGATCCTTCCTTCCTTCCTTCCTTCCTTCCTTCCTTCCTTCCTTCCTTCCTTCCTTCCTTCCTTCCTTCCTTCCTTCCTTCCTTCCTGGAATCCTTCCTGGAATCCTTCCTGGAATCCTTCCTGGAATCCTTCCTTCCTTCCTTCCTTCCTTCCTTCCTTCCTTCCTTCCTTCCTTCCTTCCTTCCTTCCTTCCTTCCTTCCTTCCTTCCTTCCTTCCTTCCTTCCTTCCTTCCTTCCTTCCTTCCTTCCTTCCTTCCTTCCTTCCTTCCTTCCTTCCTTCCTTCCTTCCTTCCTTCCTTCCTGGAATCCTTCCTGGAATCCTTCCTGGAATCCTTCCTGGAATCCTTCCTGGAATCCTTCCTTCTTGGAATCCTTCCTGGAATCCTTCCTTCCTGGAATCCTTCCTTCCTGGAATCCTTCCTTCCTGGAATCCTTCCTTCCTTCCTTCCTTCAATCCTTCCTGGAATACTTCCTTCCTGGGATCCTTCCTTCCTTCCTGGAATCCTTCCTTCCTTCCTGGAATCCTTCCTTCCTTCCTGGAATCCTTCCTTCCTGGAATCCTTCCTTCCTGGAATCCTTCCTTCATTCCTTCCTGGAATCCTTCCTTCCTTCCTTCCTTCTTGGAATCCTTCCTTCCTTCCTGGAATCCTTCCTTCCTTCCTTCCTTCCCGGAATCCTTACTTCCTTCCTTCCTTCCTGGAATCCTTCCTGGAATCCTTCCTGGAATCCTTCCTTCCTTCCTTCCTGGAATCCTTCCTTCCTTCCTTCCTTCCTTCCTGGAATCCTTCCTTCCTTCCTTCCTGGAATCCTTCCTTCCTTCCTGGATCCTTCCTTCCTGGAATCCTTCCTTCCTGGAATACTTCCTTCCTTCCTGGAATCCTTCCTTCCTGGAATCCTTCCTTCCTGGAATCCTTCCTGGAATCCTTCCTGGAATCCTTCCTGGAATCCTTCCTGGAATCCTTCCTTCCTGGAATCCTTCCTTCGTTCCTTCCTGGAATCCTTCCTTCCTTCCTTCCTTCTTGGAATCCTTCCTTCCTTCCTGGAATCCTTCCTTCCTTCCTTCCTTCCTTCCCGGAATCCTTCCTTCCTTCCTTCCTTCCTGGAATCCTTCCTGGAATCCTTCCTGGAATCCTTACTGGAATCCTTCCTTCCTGGAATCCTTCCTGGAATCCTTCCTGGAATCCTTCCTTCCTTCCTACCTGGAATCCTTCCTGGAATCCTTCCTTCCTTCCGGGAATCCTACCTTCGTGGAATCCATCCTTCCTTCCTGGAATCCTTCCTTCCTTCCTGGAATCCTTCCTTCCTGGAATCCTTCCTTCATGGAATGCTTCCTTCCTTGAATCCTTCCTTCCTTCCTTCCTTCCTGGAATCCTTCCTTCCTAGAATCCTTCCTTCCTTCCTTCCTTCCTTCCTTCCTTCCTTCCTTCCTTCCTTCCTTCCTTCCTTCCTTCCGTCCTTCCTTCCTTCCTGGAATCTTTCCTTCCTTCCTGGCATCCTTCCTTCCTTCCTTCCTTCCTTCCTTCCTGGAATCCTTCCTTCCTTCCTGGAATCCTACCTTCGTGGAATCCATCCTTCCTTCCTGGAATCCTTCCTTACTTCCTGGAATCCTTCCTTCCTTCCTTCCTTCCTTCCTGGAATGCTTCCTTCCTTCCTTCCTTCCTTCCTTCCTTCCTTCCTTCCTTCCTTCCTTCCTTCCTTCCTTCCTTCCTTCCTTCCTTCCTTCCTTCCTTCCTTCCTTCCTTCCTTCCTTCCTTCCTTCCTTCCTTCCTTCCTTCCTACCTTCATTCCTTCCTTCCTTCCTTCAATCCTTCCTGGAATACTTCCTTCCTGGGATCCTTCCTTCCTTCCTTCCTTCCTGGAATCCTTCCTTCCTTCCTGGAATCCTTCCTTCCTGGAATCCTTCCTTCCTGGAATCCTTCCTTCGTTCCTTCCTGGAATCCTTCCTTCCTTCCTTCCTTCTTGGAATCCTTCCTTCCTTCCTGGAATCCTTCCTTCCTTCCTTCCTTCCCGGAACCCTTCCTTCCTTCCTTCCTTCCTGGAATCCTTCCTGGAATCCTTCCTGGAATCCTTACTGGAATCCTTCCTTCCTGGAATCCTTCCTGGAATCCTTCCTGGAATCCTTCCTTCCTGGAATCCTTCCTTCCTTCCTTCCTTCCTGGAATCCTTCTTTCCTTCCTGGAATCCTTCCTTCCTTCCTGGAATCCTTCCTTCCTGGAATCCTTCCTTCCTGGAATCCTTCCTTCCTTCCTGGAATCCTTCCTTCCTTCCTGGAATCCTTCCTTCCCTCCTGGAATCCTTCCTTCCTTCCTGGAATCCTTCCTTCCTGGAATCCTTCCTTCATGGAATGCTTCCTTCCTTCCTTCCTTCCTTCCTTCCTTCCTTCCTTCCTTCCTTCCTTCCTTCCTTCCTTCCTTCCTTCCTTCCTTCCTTCCTTCCTTCCTTCCTTCCTTCCTTCCTTCCTTCCTTCCTTCCGTCCTTCCTTCCTGGAATCCTTCCTGGAATCCTTCCTGGAATCCTTCCTGGAATCCTTCCTGGAATCCTTCCTGGAATCCTTCCTTCTTGGAATCCTTCCTGGAATCCTTCCTTCCTGGAATCCTTCCTTCCTGGAATCCTTCCTTCCTGGAATCCTTCCTTCCTTCCTTCCTTCAATCCTTCCTGGAATACTTCCTTCCTGGGATCCTTCCTTCCTTCCTGGAATCCTTCCTTCCTTCCTGGAATCCTTCCTTCCTTCCTGAAATCCTTCCTTCCTGGAATCCTTCCTTCCTGGAATCCTTCCTTCATTCCTTCCTGGAATCCTTCCTTCCTTCCTTCCTTCTTGGAATCCTTCCTTCCTTCCTGGAATCCTTCCTTCCTTCCTTCCTTCCCGGAATCCTTACTTCCTTCCTTCCTTCCTGGAATCCTTCCTGGAATCCTTCCTGGAATCCTTCCTTCCTTCCTTCCTGGAATCCTTCCTTCCTTCCTTCCTTCCTTCCTGGAATCCTTCCTTCCTTCCTTCCTGGAATCCTTCCTTCCTTCCTGGATCCTTCCTTCCTGGAATCCTTCCTTCCTGGAATACTTCCTTCCTTCCTGGAATCCTTCCTTCCTGGAATCCTTCCTTCCTGGAATCCTTCCTGGAATCCTTCCTGGAATCCTTCCTGGAATACTTCCTGGAATCCTTCCTTCCTGGAATCCTTCCTTCGTTCCTTCCTGGAATCCTTCCTTCCTTCCTTCCTTCTTGGAATCCTTCCTTCCTTCCTGGAATCCTTCCTTCCTTCCTTCCTTCCTTCCTTCCCGGAATCCTTCCTTCCTTCCTTCCTTCCTGGAATCCTTCCTGGAATCCTTCCTGGAATCCTTACTGGAATCCTTCCTTCCTGGAATCCTTCCTGGAATCCTTCCTGGAATCCTTCCTTCCTTCCTACCTGGAATCCTTCCTGGAATCCTTCCTTCCTTCCGGGAATCCTACCTTCGTGGAATCCATCCTTCCTTCCTGGAATCATTCCTTCCTTCCTGGAATCCTTCCTTCCTGGAATCCTTCCTTCATGGAATGCTTCCTTCCTTGAATCCTTCCTTCCTTCCTTCCTTCCTGGAATCCTTCCTTCCTAGAATCCTTCCTTCCTTCCTTCCTTCCTTCCTTCCTTCCTTCCTTCCTTCCTTCCTTCCTTCCTTCCTTCCTTCCGTCCTTCCTTCCTTCCTGGAATCTTTCCTTCCTTCCTGGCATCCTTCCTTCCTTCCTTCCTTCCTTCCTTCCTGGAATCCTTCCTTCCTTCCTGGAATCCTACCTTCGTGGAATCCATCCTTCCTTCCTGGAATCCTTCCTTACTTCCTGGAATCCTTCCTTCCTTCCTTCCTTCCTTCCTGGAATGCTTCCTTCCTTCCTTCCTTCCTTCCTTCCTTCCTTCCTTCCTTCCTTCCTTCCTTCCTTCCTTCCTTCCTTCCTTCCTTCCTTCCTTCCTTCCTTCCTTCCTTCCTTCCTTCCTTCCTTCCTTCCTTCCTTCCTTCCTTCCTTCCTTCCTTCCTTCCTTCATTCCTTCCTTCCTTCCTTCAATCCTTCCTGGAATACTTCCTTCCTGGGATCCTTCCTTCCTTCCTTCCTTCCTGGAATCCTTCCTTCCTTCCTGGAATCCTTCCTTCCTGGAATCCTTCCTTCCTGGAATCCTTCCTTCGATCCTTCCTGGAATCCGTCCTTCCTTCCTTCCTTCTTGGAATCCTTCCTTCCTTCCTGGAATCCTTCCTTCCTTCCTTCCTTCCCGGAACCCTTCCTTCCTTCCTTCCTTCCTGGAATCCTTCCTGGAATCCTTCCTGGAATCCTTACTGGAATCCTTCCTTCCTGGAATCCTTCCTTCCTTCCTTCCTGGAATCCTTCCTTCCTGGAATCCTTCCTTCCTTCCTTCCTTCCTGGAATCCTTCTTTCCTTCCTGGAATCCTTCCTTCCTTCCTGGAATCCTTCCTTCCTGGAATCCTTCCTTCCTGGAATCCTTCCTTCCTTCCTGGAATCCTTCCTTCCTTCCTGGAATCCTTCCTTCCCTCCTGGAATCCTTCCTTCCTTCCTGGAATCCTTCCTTCCTGGAATCCTTCCTTCATGGAATGCTTCCTTCCTTCCTTCCTTCCTTCCTTCCTTCCTTCCTTCCTTCCTTCCTTCCTTCCTTCCTTCCTTCCTTCCATCCTTCCTTCCTTCCTTCCTTCCTTCCTTCCTTCCTTCCTTCCTTCCTTCCTGGAATCCTTCCTGGAATCCTTCCTGGAATCCTTCCTGGAATCCTTCCTGGAATCCTTCCTGGAATCCTTCCTTCTTGGAATCCTTACTGGAATCCTTCCTTCCTGGAATCCTTCCTTCCTGGAATCCTTCCTTCCTGGAATCCTTCCTTCCTTCCTTCCTTCAATCCTTCCTGGAATACTTCCTTCCTGGGATCCTTCCTTCCTTCCTGGAATCCTTCCTTCCTTCCTGGAATCCTTCCTTCCTTCCTGAAATCCTTCCTTCCTGGAATCCTTCCTTCCTGGAATCCTTCCTTCATTCCTTCCTGGAATCCTTCCTTCCTTCCTTCCTTCTTGGAATCCTTCCTTCCTTCCTGGAATCCTTCCTTCCTTCCTTCCTTCCCGGAATCCTTACTTCCTTCCTTCCTTCCTGGAATCCTTCCTGGAATCCTTCCTGGAATCCTTCCTTCCTTCCTTCCTGGAATCCTTCCTTCCTTCCTTCCTTCCTTCCTGGAATCCTTCCTTCCTTCCTTCCTGGAATCCTTCCTTCCTTCCTGGATCCTTCCTTCCTGGAATCCTTCCTTCCTGGAATACTTCCTTCCTTCCTGGAATCCTTCCTTCCTGGAATCCTTCCTTCCTGGAATCCTTCCTGGAATCCTTCCTGGAATCCTTCCTGGAATCCTTCCTGGAATCCTTCCTTCCTGGAATCCTTCCTTCGTTCCTTCCTGGAATCCTTCCTTCCTTCCTTCCTTCTTGGAATCCTTCCTTCCTTCCTGGAATCCTTCCTTCCTTCCTTCCTTCCTTCCCGGAATCCTTCCTTCCTTCCTTCCTTCCTGGAATCCTTCCTGGAATCCTTCCTGGAATCCTTACTGGAATCCTTCCTTCCTGGAATCCTTCCTGGAATCCTTCCTGGAATCCTTCCTTCCTTCCTACCTGGAATCCTTCCTGGAATCCTTCCTTCCTTCCGGGAATCCTACCTTCGTGGAATCCATCCTTCCTTCCTGGAATCCTTCCTTCCTTCCTGGAATCCTTCCTTCCTGGAATCCTTCCTTCATGGAATGCTTCCTTCCTTGAATCCTTCCTTCCTTCCTTCCTTCCTGGAATCCTTCCTTCCTAGAATCCTTCCTTCCTTCCTTCCTTCCTTCCTTCCTTCCTTCCTTCCTTCCTTCCTTCCTTCCTTCCTTCCTTCCTTCCTTCCTTCCTTCCTTCCTTCCTTCCTTCCTTCCTTCCTTCCTTCCTTCCTTCCTTCCTTCCTTCCTTCCTTCCTTCCTTCCTTCCGTCCTTCCTTCCTTCCTGGAATCTTTCCTTCCTTCCTGGCATCCTTCCTTCCTTCCTTCCTTCCTTCCTTCCTGGAATCCTTCCTTCCTTCCTGGAATCCTACCTTCGTGGAATCCATCCTTCCTTCCTGGAATCCTTCCTTACTTCCTGGAATCCTTCCTTCCTGGAATCCTTCCTTCCTGGAATGCTTCCTTCCTTCCTTCCTTCCTTCCTTCCTTCCTTCCTTCCTTCCTTCCTTCCTTCCTTCCTTCCTTCCTTCCTTCCTTCCTTCCTTCCTTCCTTCCTTCCTTCCTTCCTTCATTCCTTCCTTCCTTCCTTCCTTCCTTCAATCCTTCCTGGAATACTTCCTTCCTGGGATCCTTCCTTCCTTCCTTCCTTCCTGGAATCCTTCCTTCCTTCCTGGAATCCTTCCTTCCTGGAATCCTTCCTTCCTGGAATCCTTCCTTCGTTCCTTCCTGGAATCCTTCCTTCCTTCCTTCCTTCTTGGAATCCTTCCTTCCTTCCTGGAATCCTTCCTTCCTTCCTTCCTTCCCGGAACCCTTCCTTCCTTCCTTCCTTCCTGGAATCCTTCCTGGAATCCTTCCTGGAATCCTTACTGGAATCCTTCCTTCCTGGAATCCTTCCTGGAATCCTTCCTGGAATCCTTCCTTCCTGGAATCCTTCCTTCCTTCCTTCCTTCCTGGAATCCTTCTTTCCTTCCTGGAATCCTTCCTTCCTTCCTGGAATCCTTCCTTCCTGGAATCCTTCCTTCCTGGAATCCTTCCTTCCTTCCTGGAATCCTTCCTTCCTTCCTGGAATCCTTCCTTCCCTCCTGGAATCCTTCCTTCCTTCCTGGAATCCTTCCTTCCTGGAATCCTTCCTTCATGGAATGCTTCGTTCCTTCCTTCCTTCCTTCCTTCCTTCCTTCCTTCCTTCCTTCCTTCCTTCCTTCCTTCCTTCCTTCCTTCCTTCCTGGAATCCTTCCTGGAATCCTTCCTGGAATCCTTCCTGGAATCCTTACTGGAATCCTTCCTTCCTTCCTTCCTTCCTTCCTTCCTTCCTGGAATCCTTCCTTCCTTCCTTCCTGGAATCCTTCCTGGAATCCTTCCTTCCTTCCGGGAATCCTACCTTCGTGGAATCCATCCTTCCTTCCTTCCTTCCTTCCTTCCTGGAATCCTTCCTTCCTGGAATCCTTCCTTCATGGAATGCTTCCTTCCTTGAATCCTTCCTTCCTTCCTTCCTTCCTGGAATCCTTCCTTCCTAGAATCCTTCCTTCCTTCCTTCCTTCCTTCCTTCCTTCCTTCCTTCCTTCCTTCCTTCCTTCCTTCCTTCCTTCCTTCCTTCCTTCCTTCCTTCCTTCCTTCCTTCCTTCCTTCCTTCCTTCCTTCCTTCCTTCCGTCCTTCCTTCCTTCCTGGAATCTTTCCTTCCTTCCTGGCATCCTTCCTTCCTTCCTTCCTTCCTTCCTTCCTTCCTGGAATCCTTCCTTCCTTCCTGGAATCCTACCTTCGTGGAATCCATCCTTCCTTCCTGGAATCCTTCCTTACTTCCTGGAATCCTTCCTTCCTGGAATCCTTCCTTCCTGGAATGCTTCCTTCCTTCCTTCCTTCCTTCCTTCCTTCCTTCCTTCCTTCCTTCCTTCCTTCCTTCCTTCCTTCCTTCCTTCCTTCCTTCCTTCCTTCCTTCCTTCCTTCCTTCCTTCCTTCCTTCCTTCCTTCCTTCCTTCCTTCCTTCCTTCCTTCTTTCCTTCCTTCCTTCCTTCCGTCCTTCCTTCCTTCCTGGAATCCTTCCTTCCTTCCTGGCATCCTTCCTTCCTTCCCTCCTTCCTTCCTTCCTGGAATCCTTCCTTCCTTCCTGGAATCCTACCTTCGTGGAATCCATCCTTCCTTCCTGGAATCCTTCCTTACTTCCTGGAATCCTTCCTTCCTGGAATCCTTCCTTCATGGAATGCTTCCTTCCTAAAATCCTTCCTTCCTTCCTTCCTTCCTTCCTTCCTTCCTTCCTTCCTTCCTTCCTTCCTTCCTTCCTTCCTTCCTTCCTTCCTTCCTTCCTTCCTTCCTTCCTTCCTTCCTTCCTTCCTTCCTTCCTTCCTTCCTTCCTTCCTTCCTTCCTTCCTTCCTTCCTTCCTTCCTTCCTTCCATCCTTCCTGGAATACTTCCTTCCTGGGATCCTTCCTTCCTTCCTTCCTTCCTTCCTTCCTTCCTTCCTTCCTTCCTTCCTTCCTTCCTTCCTGGAATCCCTCCTGGAATCCTTCCTGTAATCCTTCCTGGAATCCTTCCTTCCTTCCTGGAATCCTTCCTTCCTTCCTTCCTGGAATCCTTCCTGGAATCCTTCCTTCCTTCCTTCCAGGAATCCTTCCTTCCTGCAATCATTCCTTCATGGAATGCTTCCTTCCTGGAATCCTTCCTTCCTGGCATCCTTCCTTCCTTCCTTCCCGGAATCCTTCCTTCCTGGAATCTTTCCTTCCTTCCTGGAATCCTTCCTTCCTTCCTGGAATCCTTCCTTCCTGGAATCCTTCCTTCCTTCCTGGAATCCTTCCTTCCTGGAATCCTTCCTTCATGGAATGCTTCCTTCCTGGAATACTTCCTTCCTGGGATCCTTCCTTCCTTCCTTCCTTCCTTCCTTCCTTCCTTCCTTCCTTCCTTCCTTCCTTCCTTCCTTCCTTCCTTCCTTCCTTCCTTCCTTCCTTCCTTCCTTCCTTCCTTCCTTCCTTCCTTCCTTCCTTCCTTCCTTCCTTCCTTCCTTCCTTCCTTCCTTCCTTCCTTCCTTCCTTCCTGGAATCCTTCCTGGAATCCTTCCTGGAATCCTTCCTGGAATCCTTCCTGGAATCCTTCCTGGAATCCTTCCTTCTTGGAATCCTTCCTGGAATCCTTCCTTCCTGGAATCCTTCCTTCCTGGAATCCTTCCTTCCTTCCTTCCTTCAATCCTTCCTGGAATACTTCCTTCCTGGGATCCTTCCTTCCTTCCTGGAATCCTTCCTTCCTTCCTGGAATCCTTCCTTCCTTCCTGGAATCCTTCCTTCCTGGAATCCTTCCTTCCTGGAATCCTTCCTTCATTCCTTCCTGGAATCCTTCCTTCCTTCCTTCCTTCTTGGAATCCTTCCTTCCTTCCTGGAATCCTTCCTTCCTTCCTTCCTTCCCGGAATCCTTACTTCCTTCCTTCCTTCCTGGAATCCTTCCTGGAATCCTTCCTGGAATCCTTCCTTCCTTCCTTCCTGGAATCCTTCCTTCCTTCCTTCCTTCCTTCCTGGAATCCTTCCTTCCTTCCTTCCTGGAATCCTTCCTTCCTTCCTGGATCCTTCCTTCCTGGAATCCTTCCTTCCTGGAATACTTCCTTCCTTCCTGGAATCCTTCCTTCCTGGAATCCTTCCTTCCTGGAATCCTTCCTGGAATCCTTCCTTCCTGGAATCCTTCTTTCCTTCCTGGAATCCTTCCTTCCTGGAATCCTTCCTTCCTGGAATCCTTCCTTCCTGGAATCCTTCCTGGAATCCATCCTGGAATCCTTCCTGGAATCCTTCCTTCCTTCCTTCCTTCCTGGAAGCCTTCCTTCCTTCCTTCCTGGAATCCTTCCTTCCTGGAATCCTTCCTTCCTTCCTTCCTTCAATCCTTCCTGGAATACTTCCTTCCTGGGATCCTTCCTTCCTTCCTTCCTTCCTTCCTTCCTTCCTGGAATCCTTCCTTCCTTCCTTCCTTCCTTCCTTCCTGGAATCCTTCCTTCCTTCCTTCCTTCCTTCCTTCCTTCCTTCCTTCCTTCCTTCCTTCCTTCCTTCCTTCCTTCCTTCCTTCCTTCCTTCCTTCCTTCCTTCCTTCCTTCCTTCCTTCCGTCCTTCCTTCCTTCCTTCCTTCCTTCCTTCCTTCCTGGAATCCTTCCTGGAATCCTTCCTGGAATCCTTCCTGGAATCCTTCCTGGAATACTTCCTGGAATCCTTCCTTCTTGGAATCCTTCCTGGAATCCTTCCTTCCTGGAATCCTTCCTTCCTGGAATCCTTCCTTCCTGGAATCCTTCCTTCCTTCCTTCCTTCAATCCTTCCTGGAATACTTCCTTCCTGGGATCCTTCCTTCCTTCCTGGAATCCTTCCTTCCTTCCTGGAATCCTTCCTTCCTTCCTGGAATCCTTCCTTCCTGGAATCCTTCCTTCCTGGAATCCTTCCTTCATTCCTTCCTTCTTGGAATCCTTCCTTCCTTCCTGGAATCCTTCCTTCCTTCCTTCCTTCCCGGAATCCTTACTTCCTTCCTTCCTTCCTGGAATCCTTCCTGGAATCCTTCCTGGAATCCTTCCTTCCTTCCTTCCTGGAATCCTTCCTTCCTTCCTTCCTTCCTTCCTGGAATCCTTCCTTCCTTCCTTCCTGGAATCCTTCCTTCCTTCCTGGATCCTTCCTTCCTGGAATCCTTCCTTCCTGGAATACTTCCTTCCTTCCTGGAATCCTTCCTTCCTGGAATCCTTCCTTCCTGGAATCCTTCCTGGAATCCTTCCTGGAAACCTTCCTGGAATCCTTCCTGGAATCCTTCCTTCCTGGAATCCTTCCTTCGTTCCTTCCTGGAATCCTTCCTGGAATACTTCCTTCCTTCTTGGAATCCTTCCTTCCTTCCTGGAATCCTTCCTTCCTTCCTTCCTTCCTTCCCGGAATCCTTCCTTCCTTCCTTCCTTCCTGGAATCCTTCCTGGAATCCTTCCTGGAATCCTTACTGGAATCCTTCCTTCCTGGAATCCTTCCTGGAATCCTTCCTGGAATCCTTCCTGGAATCCTTCCTGGAATCCTTCCTGGAATCCTTCCTGGAATCCTTCCTTCTTGGAATCCTTCCTGGAATCCTTCCTTCCTGGAATCCTTCCTTCCTGGAATCCTTCCTTCCTTCCTTCCTTCAATCCTTCCTGGAATACTTCCTTCCTGG
>NW_028276097.1:0-59536 GCF_052056855.1 Sturnus vulgaris | reverse complement strand
TACGTGTTTCTACGTTGTCCCTTCTCGTCATGCAGTTTGTGCCTCTGCTGCTTGTGCTGTTAGGAATCGCTCCTTGAAAGACGAGCGAGAGCGTCCTTTCCGGGTGCATTGCACTGAGTCGAGTGCTCGCTCGGGACTTTGCTCTCGGGGCCAAGGCAAAGAGGGCGTGCTTGCCCGCAGAACTGAGAACACGCTGTTGGGCAGAGCTGCAACTGACCGCCGGAGTTCAGCTCTCGCCGGACCGGCAGAAGGCGAAGAAACGAAGCCGCTTTGCGAGCGGCGCAGTGCAGCGAAGAGGCTCTCCGAATTCGCCGCTAGCTCCACGGTCCTTCTCAGCTGCGAGTAGCAGCGCTCGCAGTACACGGAGCTTCGCAAGGCCCGAAGACCCGGAGGGAAGTATTCGCACACGAAAATGTGCCAGGACAGAGACGTGTTCTACGTTGTCCCTTCTCGTCATGCAGTTTGTGCCTCTGCTGCTTGTGCTGTTAGGAATCGCTCCTTGAAAGACAGAGCGAGAGCGTCCTTCCGGGTGCATTGCACTGAGTCGAGTGCTCGCTCGGGACTTTGCTCCCGGGGCCAAGGCAAAGAGGGCGTGCTTGCCCGCAGAACTGAGAACACGCTGTTGGGCAGAGCTGCAACTGACCGCCGGAGTTCAGCTGTCGCCGGACGGCAGAAGGCGAAGAACGAAGCCGCTTGCGAGCGGCGCAGTGCAGCGAAGAGCTCTCCGAATTCGCCGCTAGCTCCACGGTCCTTCTCAGCTGCGAGTAGCAGCGCTCGCAGTACACGGAGCTTCGCAAGGCCCGAAGACCCGGAGGGAAGTATCGCACACGAAAAATGTGCCAGGACAGAGACGTGTTCTACGTTGTCCCCTTCTCGTCATGCAGTTTGTGCCTCTGCTGCTTGTGCTGTTAGGAATCGCTCCTTGAAAGACGAGCGAGAGCGTCCTTCCGGGTGCATTGCACTGAGTCGAGTGCTCGCTCGGGACTTTGCTCTCGGGCCAAGGCAAGAGGGCGTGCTTGCCCCGCAGAACTGAGAACACGCTGTTGGGCAGAGCTGCAACTGACCGCCGGAGTTCAGCTGTCGCCGGACGGCAGAAGGCGAAGAACGAAGCCGCTTGCGAGCGGCGCAGTGCAGCGAAGAGCTCTCCGAATTCGCCGCTAGCTCCACGGTCCTTCTCAGCTGCGAGTAGCAGCGCTCGCAGTACACGGAGCTTCGCAAGGCCCGAAGACCCGGAGGGAAGTATCGCACACGAAAATGTGCCAGGACAGAGACGTGTTCTACGGTTGTCCCTTCTCGTCATGCAGTTTGTGCCTCTGCTGCTTGTGCTGTTAGGAATCGCTCCTTGAAAGACGAGCGAGAGCGTCCTTCCGGGTGCATTGCACTGAGTCGAGTGCTCGCTCGGGGACTTTGCTCTCGGGGCCAAGGCAAGAGGGCGTGCTTGCCCGCAGAACTGAGAACACGCTGTTGGTCAGAGCTGCAACTGACCGCCGGAGTTCAGCTCTCGCCGGACGGCAGAAGGCGAAGAACGAAGCCGCTTGCGAGCGGCGCAGTGCAGCGAAGAGCTCTCCGAATTCGCCGCTAGCTCCACGGTCCTTCTCAGCTGCGAGTAGCAGCGCTCGCAGTACACGGAGCTTCGCAAGGCCCGAAGACCCGGAGGGAAGTATCGCACACGAAAATGTGCCAGGACAGAGACGTGTTCTACGTTGTCCCTTCTCGTCATGCAGTTTGTGCCTCTGCTGCTTGTGCTGTTAGGAATCGCTCCTTGAAAGACGAGCGAGAGCGTCCTTCCGGGTGCATTGCACTGAGTCGAGTGCTCGCTCGGGACTTTGCTCCCGGGGCCAAGGCAAGAGGGCGTGCTTGCCCGCAGAACTGAGAACACGCTGTTGGGCAGAGCTGCAACTTGACCGCCGGAGTTCAGCTCTCGCCGGACGGCAGAAGGCGAAGAACGAAGCCGCTTGCGAGCGGCGCAGTGCAGCGAAGAGCTCTCCGAATTCGCCGCTAGCTCCACGGTCCTTCTCAGCTGCGAGTAGCAGCGCTCGCAGTACACGGAGCTTCGCAAGGCCCGAAGACCCGGAGGGAAGTATCGCACACGAAAATGTGCCAGGACAGAGACGTGTTCTACGTTGTCCCTTCTCGTCATGCAGTTTGTGCCTCTGCTGCTTGTGCTGTTAGGAATCGCTCCTTGAAAGACGAGCGAGAGCGTCCTTCCGGGTGCATTGCACTGAGTCGAGTGCTCGCTCGGGACTTTGCTCCCCGGGGGCCAAGGCAAGAGGGCGTGCTTGCCCGCAGAACTGAGAACACGCTGTTGGGCAGAGCTGCAACTGACCGCCGGAGTTCAGCTGTCGCCGGACGGCAGAAGGCGAAGAACGAAGCCGCTTGCGAGCGGCGCAGTGCAGCGAAGAGCTCTCCGAATTCGCCGCTAGCTCCACGGTCCTTCTCAGCTGCGAGTAGCAGCGCTCGCAGTACACGGAGCTTCGCAAGGCCCGAAGACCCGGAGGGAAGTTATCGCACACGAAAATGTGCCAGGACAGAGACGTGTTCTACGTTGTCCCTTCTCGTCATGCAGTTTGTGCCTCTGCTGCTTCTGCTGTTAGGAATCGCTCCTTGAAAGACGAGCGAGAGCGTCCTTCCGGGTGCATTGCACTGAGTCGAGTGCTCGCTCGGGACTTTGCTCCCGGGGCCAAGGCAAGAGGGCGTGCTTGCCCGCAGAACTGAGAACACGCTGTTGGGCAGAGCTGCAACTGACCGCCGGAGTTCAGCTGTCGCCGGACGGCAGAAGGCGAAGAACGAAGCCGCTTGCGAGCGGCGCAGTGCAGCGAAGAGCTCTCCGAATTCGCCGCTAGCTCCACGGTCCTTCTGAGCTGCGAGTAGCAGCGCTCGCAGTACACGGAGCTTCGCAAGGCCCGAAGACCCGGAGGGAAGTATCGCACACGAAAATGTGCCAGGACAGAGACGTGTTCTACGTTGTCCCTTCTCGTCATGCAGTTTGTGCCTCTGCTGCTTGTGCTGTTAGGAATCGCTCCTTGAAAGACGAGCGAGAGCGTCCTTCCGGGTGCATTGCACTGAGTCGAGTGCTCGCTCGGGACTTTGCTCTCGGGGCCAAGGCAAGAGGGCGTGCTTGCCCGCAGAACTGAGAACACGCTGTTGGGCAGAGCTGCAACTGACCGCCGGAGTTCAGCTCTCGCCGGACGGCAGAAGGCGAAGAACGAAGCCGCTTGCGAGCGGCGCAGTGCAGCGAAGAGCTCTCCGAATTCGCCGCTAGCTCCACGGTCCTTCTGAGCTGCGAGTAGCAGCGCTCGCAGTACACGGGGCTTCGCAAGGCCCGAAGACCCGGAGGGAAGTATCGCACACGAAAATGTGCCAGGACAGAGACGTGTTCTACGTTGTCCCTTCTCGTCATGCAGTTTGTGCCTCTGCTGCTTCTGCTGTTAGGAATCGCTCCTTGAAAGACGAGCGAGAGCGTCCTTCCGGGTGCATTGCACTGAGTCGAGTGCTCGCTCGGGACTTTGCTCTCCGGGCCAAGGCAAGAGGGCGTGCTTGCCCGCAGAACTGAGAACACGCTGTTGGGCAGAGCTGCAACTGACCGCCGGAGTTCAGCTCTCGCCGGACGGCAGAAGGCGAAGAACGAAGCCGCTTGCGAGCGGCGCAGTGCAGCGAAGAGCTCTCCGAATTCGCCGCTAGCTCCACGGTCCTTCTCAGCTGCGAGTAGCAGCGCTCGCAGTACACGGAGCTTCGCAAGGCCCGAAGACCCGGAGGGAAGTATCGCACACGAAAATGTGCCAGGACAGAGACCGTGTTTCTACGTTGTCCCTTCTCGTCATGCAGTTTGTGCCTCTGCTGCTTCTGCTGTTAGGAATCGCTCCTTGAAAGACGAGCGAGAGCGTCCTTCCGGGTGCATTGCACTGAGTCGAGTGCTCGCTCGGGACTTTGCTCCCGGGGCCAAGGCAAGAGGGCGTGCTTGCCCGCAGAACTGAGAACACGCTGTTGGGCAGAGCTGCAACTTGACCGCCGGAGTTCAGCTGTCGCCGGACGGCAGAAGGCGAAGAACGAAGCCGCCTTGCGAGCGGCGCAGTGCAGCGAAGAGCTCTCCGAATTCGCCGCTAGCTCCACGGTCCTTCTCAGCTGCGAGTAGCAGCGCTCGCAGTACACGGAGCTTCGCAAGGCCCGAAGACCCGGAGGGAAGTATCGCACACGAAAATGTGCCAGGACAGAGACGTGTTCTACGTTGTCCCTTCTCGTCATGCAGTTTGTGCCTCTGCTGCTTGTGCTGTTAGGAATCGCTCCTTGAAAGACGAGCGAGAGCGTCCTTCCGGGTGCATTGCACTGAGTCGAGTGCTCGCTCGGGGACTTTGCTCTCGGGGCCAAGGCAAGAGGGCGTGCTTGCCCGCAGAACTGAGAACACGCTGTGGGGCAGAGCTGCAACTGACCGCCGGAGTTCAGCTCTCGCCGGACGGCAGAAGGCGAAGAACGAAGCCGCTTGCGAGCGGCGCAGTGCAGCGAAGAGCTCTCCGAATTCGCCGCTAGCTCCACGGTCCTTCTCAGCTGCGAGTAGCAGCGCTCGCAGTACACGGAGCTTCGCAAGGCCCGAAGACCCGGAGGGGAAGTATCGCACACGAAAATGTGCCAGGACAGAGACGTGTTCTACGTTGTCCCTTCTCGTCATGCAGTTTGTGCCTCTGCTGCTTGTGCTGTTAGGAATCGCTCCTTGAAAGACGAGCTGAGAGCGTCCTTCGGGTGCATTGCACTGAGTCGAGTGCTCGCTCGGGACTTTGCTCTCGGGGCCAAGGCAAGAGGGCGTGCTTGCCCGCAGAACTGAGAACACGCTGTTGGGCAGAGCTGCAACTGACCGCCGGAGTTCAGCTCTCGCCGAGACGGCAGAAGGCGAAGAACGAAGCCGCTTGCGAGCGGCGCAGTGCAGCGAAGAGCTCTCCGAATTCGCCGCTAGCTCCACGGTCCTTCTCAGCTGCGAGTAGCAGCGCTCGCAGTACACGGAGCTTCGCAAGGCCCGAAGACCCGGAGGGAAGTATCGCACACGAAAATGTGCCAGGACAGAATCGTGTTCTACGTTGTCCCTTCTCGTCATGCAGTTTGTGCCTCTGCTGCTTGTGCTGTTAGGAATCGCTCCTTGAAAGACGAGCGAGAGCGTCCTTCCGGGTGCATTGCACTGAGTCGAGTGCTCGCTCGGGACTTTGCTCCCGGGGCCAAGGCAAGAGGGCGTGCTTGCCCGCAGAACTGAGAACACGCTGTTGGGGCAGAGCTGCAACTGACCGCCGGAGTTCAGCTGTCGCCGGACGGCAGAAGGCGAAGAACGAAGCCGCTTGCGAGCGGCGCAGTGCAGCGAAGAGCTCTCCGAATTCGCCGCTAGCTCCACGGTCCTTCTCAGCTGCGAGTAGCAGCGCTCGCAGTACACGGAGCTTCGCAAGGCCCGAAGACCCGGAGGGAAGTTTCGCACACGAAAATGTGCCAGGACAGAGACGTGTTCTACGTTGTCCCTTCTCGTCATGCAGTTTGTGCCTCTGCTGCTTGTGCTGTTAGGAATCGCTCCTTGAAAGACGAGCGAGAGCGTCCTTCCGGGTGCATTGCACTGAGTCGAGTGCTCGCTCGGGACTTTGCTCCTCCGGGCCAAGGCAAGAGGGCGTGCTTGCCCGCAGAACTGAGAACACGCTGTTGGGCAGAGCTGCAACTGACCGCCGGAGTTCAGCTCTCGCCGGACGGCAGAAGGCGAAGAACGAAGCCGCTTGCGAGCGGCGCAGTGCAGCGAAGAGCTCTCCGAATTCGCCGCTAGCTCCACGGTCCTTCTCAGCTGCGAGTAGCAGCGCTCGCAGTACACGAGCTTCGCAAGGCCCGAAGACCCGGAGGGAAGTATCGCACACGAAAATGTGCCAGGACAGAGACGTGTTCTACGTTGTCCCTTCTCGTCATGCAGTTTGTGCCTCTGCTGCTTGTGCTGTTAGGAATCGCTCCTTGAAAGACGAGCGAAGAGCGTCCTTCCGGGTGCATTGCACTGAGTCGAGTGCTCGCTCGGGACTTTGCTCCCGGGGCCAAGGCAAGAGGGCGTGCTTGCCCGCAGAACTGAGAACACGCTGTTGGCAGAGCTGCAACTGACCGCCGGAGTTCAGCTCTCGCCGGACGGCAGAAGGGCGAAGAACGAAGCCGCTTGCGAGCGGCGCAGTGCAGCGAAGAGCTCTCCGAATTCGCCGCTAGCTCCACGGTCCTTCTGAGCTGCGAGTAGCAGCGCTCGCAGTACACGGAGCTTCGCAAGGCCCGAAGACCCGGAGGGAAGTATCGCACACGAAAATGTGCCAGGACAGAGACGTGTTCTACGTTGTCCCTTCTCGTCATGCAGTTTGTGCCTCTGCTGCTTGTGCTGTTAGGAATCGCTCCTTGAAAGACGAGCGAGAGCGTCCTTCCGGGTGCATTGCACTGAGTCGAGTGCTCGCTCGGGACTTTGCTCTCGGGGGCCAAGGCAAGAGGGCGTGCTTGCCCGCAGAACTGAGAACACGCTGTTGGGCAGAGCTGCAACTGACCGCCGGAGTTCAGCTGTCGCCGGACGGCAGAAGGCGAAGAACGAAGCCGCTTGCGAGCGGCGCAGTGCAGCGAAGAGCTCTCCGAATTCGCCGCTAGCTCCACGGTCCTTCTGAGCTGCGAGTAGCAGCGCTCGCAGTACACGGAGCTTCGCAAGGCCCGAAGACCCGGAGGGAAGTATCGCACACGAAAATGTGCCAGGACAGAGACGTGTTCTACGTTGTCCCTTCTCGTCATGCAGTTTGTGCCTCTGCTGCTTGTGCTGTTAGGAATCGCTCCTTGAAAGACGAGCGAGAGCGTCCTTCCGGGTGCATTGCACTGAGTCGAGTGCTCGCTCGGGACTTTTGCTCTCCGGGCCAAGGCAAGAGGGCGTGCTTGCCCGCAGAACTGAGAACACGCTGTTGGGCAGAGCTGCAACTGACCGCCGGAGTTCAGCTCTCGCCGGACGGCAGATGGCGAAGAACGAAAATAGCCGCTTGCGAGCGGCGCAGTGCAGCGAAGAGCTCTCCGAACTCGCCGCTTGCTCCACGGTCCTTCTCAGCTGCGAGTAGCAGCGCTCGCAGTACACGGAGCTTCGCAAGGCCCGAAGACCCGGAGGGAAGTATCGCACACGAAAATGTGCCAGGACAGAGACGTGTTCTACGTTGTCCCTTCTCGTCATGCAGTTTGTGCCTCTGCTGCTTCTGCTGTTAGGAATCGCTCCTTGAAAGACGAGCGAGAGCGTCCTTCCGGGTGCATTGCACTGAGTCGAGTGCTCGCTCGGGACTTTGCTCTCGGGGCCAAGGCAAGAGGGCGTGCTTGCCCGCAGAACTGAGAACACGCTGTTGGGCAGAGCTGGCAACTGACCGCCGGAGTTCAGCTCTCGCCGGAACGGCAGAAGGCGAAGAACGAAGCCGCTTGCGAGCGGCGCAGTGCAGCGAAGAGCTCTCCGAATTCGCCGCTAGCTCCACGGTCCCTTCTCAGCTGCGAGTAGCAGCGCTCGCAGTACACGGGGCTTCGCAAGGCCCGAAGACCCGGAGGGAAGTATCGCACACGAAAATGTGCCAGGACAGAGACGTGTTCTACGTTGTCCCTTCTCGTCATGCAGTTTGTGCCTCTGCTGCTTGTGCTGTTAGGAATCGCTCCTTGAAAGACGAGCGAGAGCGTCCTTCCGGGTGCATTGCACTGAGTCGAGTGCTCGCTCGGGACTTTGCTCTCCGGGCCAAGGCAAGAGGGCGTGCTTGCCCGCAGAACTGAGAACACGCTGTTGGGCAGAGCTGCAACTGACCGCCGGAGTTCAGCTGTCGCCGGACGGCAGAAGGCGAAGAACGAAGCCGCCTTGCGAGCGGCGCAGTGCAGCGAAGAGCTCTCCGAATTCGCCGCTAGCTCCACGGTCCTTCTCAGCTGCGAGTAGCAGCGCTCGCAGTACACGGATCTTCGCAAGGCCCGAAGACCCGGAGGGAAGTATCGCACACGAAAATGTGCACAGGACAGAGACGTGTTCTACGTTGTCCCTTCTCGTCATGCAGTTTGTGCCTCTGCTGCTTCTGCTGTTAGGAATCGCTCCTTGAAAGACGAGCGAGAGCGTCCTTCCGGGTGCATTGCACTGTGTCGAGTGCTCGCTCGGGACTTTGCTCTCGGGGCCAAGGCAAGAGGGCGTGCTTGCCCTCAGAACTGAGAACACGCTGTTGGGCAGAGCTGCAACTGACCGCCGGAGTTCAGCTCTCGCCGGACGGCAGAAGGCGAAGAACGAAGCCGCTTGCGAGCGGCGCAGTGCAGCGAAGAGCTCTCCGAATTCGCCGCTAGCTCCACGGTCCTTCTGAGCTGCGAGTAGCAGCGCTCGCAGTACACGGAGCTTCGCAAGGCCCGAAGACCCGGAGGGAAGTATCGCACACGAAAATGTGCCAGGACAGAGACGTGTTCTACGTTGTCCCTTCTCGTCATGCAGTTTGTGCCTCTGCTGCTTCTGCTGTTAGGAATCGCTCCTTGAAAGACGAGCGAGAGCGTCCTTCCGGTGCATTGCACTGAGTCGAGTGCTCGCTCGGGACTTTGCTCTCGGGGCCAAGGCAAGAGGGCGTGCTTGCCGCAGAACTGAGAACACGCTGTTGGGGCAGAGCTGCAACTGACCGCCGGAGTTCAGCTGTCGCCGGACGGCAGAAGGCGAAGAACGAAGCCGCTTGCGAGCGGCGCAGTGCAGCGAAGAGCTCTCCGAATTCGCCGCTAGCTCCACGGTCCTTCTGAGCTGCGAGTAGCAGCGCTCGCAGTACACGGAGCTTCGCAAGGCCCGAAGACCCGGAGGGAAGTATCGCACACGAAAATGTGCCAGGACAGAGACGTGTTCTACGTTGTCCTTCTCGGTCATGCAGTTTGTGCCTCTGCTGCTTGTGCTGTTAGGAATCGCTCCTTGAAAGACGAGCGAGAGCGTCCTTCCGGGTGCATTGCACTGAGTCGAGTGCTCGCTCGGGACTTTGCTCCCGGGGCCAAGGCAAGAGGGCGTGCTTGCCCGCAGAACTGAGAACACGCTGTTGGGCAGAGCTGCAACTGACCGCCGGAGTTCAGCTCTCGCCGGACGGCAGAAGGCGAAGAACGAAGCCGCTTGCGAGCGGCGCAGTGCAGCGAAGAGCTCTCCGAATTCGCCGCTAGCTCCACGGTCCTTCTCAGCTGCGAGTAGCAGCGCTCGCAGTACACGGAGCTTCGCAAGGCCCGAAGACCCGGAGGGAAGTATCGCACACGAAAATGTGCCAGGACAGAGACGTGTTCTACGTTGTCCCTTCTCGTCATGCAGTTTGTGCCTCTGCTGCTTCTGCTGTTAGGAATCGCTCCTTGAAAGACGAGCGAGAGCGTCCTTCCGGGTGCATTGCACTGAGTCGAGTGCTCGCTCGGGACTTTGCTCCCGGGGCCAAGGCAAGAGGGCGTGCTTGCCCGCAGAACTGAGAACACGCTGTTGGGCAGAGCTGCAACTGACCGCCGGAGTTCAGCTCTCGCCGGACGGCAGAAGGCGAAGAACGAAGCCGCTTGCGAGCGGCGCAGTGCAGCGAAGAGCTCTCCGAATTCGCCGCTAGCTCCACGGTCCTTCTCAGCTGCGAGTAGCAGCGCTCGCAGTACACGGAGCTTCGCAAGGCCCGAAGACCCGGAGGGAAGTATCGCACACGAAAATGTGCCAGGACAGAGACGTGTTCTACGTTTGTCCCTTCTCGTCATGCAGTTTGTGCCTCTGCTGCTTGTGCCGTTAGGAATCGCTCCTTGAAAGACGAGCGAGAGCGTCCTTCCGGGTGCATTGCACTGAGTCGAGTGCTCGCTCGGGACTTTGCTCTCGGGGCCAAGGCAAGAGGGCGTGCTTGCCCGCAGAACTGAGAACACGCTGTTGGGCAGAGCTGCAACTGACCGCCGGAGTTCAGCTCTCGCCCGGACGGCAGAAGGCGAAGAACGAAGCCGCTTGCGAGCGGCGCAGTGCAGCGAAGAGCTCTCCGAATTCGCCGCTAGCTCCACGGTCCTTCTCAGCTGCGTAGTTAGCAGCGCTCGCAGTACACGGAGCTTCGCAAGGCCCGAAGACCCGGAGGGAAGTATCGCACACGAAAATGTGCCAGGACAGAGACGTGTTCTACGTTGTCCCTTCTCGTCACGCAGTTTGTGCCTCTGCTGCTTGTGCTGTAGGAATCGCTCCTTGAAAGACGAGCGAGAGCGTCCTTCCGGGTGCATTGCACTGAGTCGATGTGCTCGCTCGGGGACTTTGCTCCCGGGGCCAAGGCAAGAGGGCGTGCTTGCCCGCAGAACTGAGAACACGCTGTTGGGCAGAGCTGCAACTGACCGCCGGAGTTCAGCTGTCGCCGGACGGCAGAAGGCGAAGAACGAAGCCGCTTGCGAGCGGCGCAGTGCAGCGAAGAGCTCTCCGAACTCGCCGCTTGCTCCACGGTCCTTCTCAGCTGCGAGTAGCAGCGCTCGCAGTACACGGAGCTTCGCAAGGCCCGAAGACCCGGAGGGAAGTATCGCACACGAAAATGTGCCAGGACAGAGACGTGTTCTACGTTGTCCCTTCTCGTCATGCAGTTTGTGCCTCTGCTGCTTCTGCTGTTAGGAATCGCTCCTTGAAAGACGAGCGAGAGCGTCCTTCCGGGTGCATTGCACTGAGTCGAGTGCTCGCATCGGGACTTTGCTCCCGGGGCCAAGGCAAAGAGGGCGTGCTTGCCCGCAGAACTGAGAACACGCTGTTGGGCAGAGCTGCAACTGACCGCCGGAGTTCAGCTGTCGCCGGACGGCAGAAGGCGAAGAACGAAGCCGCTTGCGAGCGGCGCAGTGCAGCGAAGAGCTCTCCGAATTCGCCGCTAGCTCCACGGTCCTTCTCAGCTGCGAGTAGCAGCGCTCGCAGTACACGGAGCTTCGCAAGGCCCGAAGACCCGGAGGGAAGTATCGCACACGAAAATGTGCCAGGACAGAGACGTGTTCTACGTTGTCCCTTCTCGTCATGCAGTTTGTGCCTCTGCTGCTTGTGCCGTTAGGAATCGCTCCTTGAAAGACGAGCGAGAGCGTCCTTCCGGGTGCATTGCACTGAGTCGAGTGCTCGCTCGGGACTTTGCTCTCGGGGCCAAGGCAAGAGGGCGTGCTTGCCCGCAGAACTGAGAACACGCTGTTGGGCAGAGCTGCAACTGACCGCCGGAGTTCAGCTGTCGCCGGACGGCAGAAGGCGAAGAACGAAGCCGTCTTGCGAGCGGCGCAGTGCAGCGAAGAGCTCTCCGAATTCGCCGCTAGCTCCACGGTCCTTCTCAGCTGCGAGTAGCAGCGCTCGCAGTACACGGGGCTTCGCAAGGCCCGAAGACCCGGAGGGAAGTATCGCACACGAAAATGTGCCAGGGACAGAGACGTGTTCTACGTTGTCCCTTCTCGTCATGCAGTTTGTGCCTCTGCTGCTTGTGCTGTTAGGAATCGCTCCTTGAAAGACGAGCGAGAGCGTCCTTCCGGGTGCATTGCACTGAGTCGAGTGCTCGCTCGGGACTTTGCTCTCGGGGCCAAGGCAAGAGGGCGTGCTTGCCCGCAGAACTGAGAACACGCTGTTGGGCAGAGCTGCAACTGACCGCCGGAGTTCAGCTGTCGCCGGACGGCAGAAGGCGAAGAACGAAGCCGCTTGCGAGCGGCGCAGTGCAGCGAAGAGCTCTCCGAATTCGCCGCTAGCTCCACGGTCCTTCTGAGCTGCGAGTAGCAGCGCTCGCAGTACACGGAGCTTCGCAAGGCCCGAAGACCCGGAGGGAAGTATCGCACACGAAAATGTGCCAGGACAGAGACGTGTTCTACGTTGTCCCTTCTCGTCATGCAGTTTGTGCTCTGCTGGCTTGTGCTGTTAGGGAATCGCTCCTTGAAAGACGAGCGAGAGCGTCCTTCCGGGTGCATTGCACTGAGTCGAGTGCTCGCTCGGGACTTTGCTCTCGGGGCCAAGGCAAGAGGGCGTGCTTGCCCGCAGAACTGAGAACAGAAGTGTTGGGCGTGCTGCAATGTCGCGGAGTTCAGCCCGGCCGGACGTAGGCAGAAGACACGAAGGCGAAGAACGAGCCGCTTGCGAGCGGCGCAGTGCAGCGAAGAGCTCTCCGAATTCGCCGCCGCTAGCTCCACGGTCCCTTCTCAGCTGCGAGTAGCAGCGCTCGCAGTACACGGGGCTCTTCGCAAGGCCCGAAGACCCGGAGGGAAGTATCGCACACGAAAATGTGCCAGGACAGAGACGTGTTCTACGTTGTCCCTTCTCGTCATGCAGTTTGTGCCTCTGCTGCTTGTGCTGTTAGGAATCGACTCCTTGAAAGTACGAGCGAGAGCGTCCTTCGGGAGGTGGGATGCATTGCACTGAGTCGAGTGCTCGCTCGGGACTTTGCTCTCTGGGGCCAAGGCAAGAGGGCGTGCTTGCCCGCAGAACTGAGAACACGCTGTTGGGAGAGCTGCAACTGACCGCCGGAGTTCAGCTCTCGCCGGACGGCAGAAGGCGAAGAACGAAGCGCTTGCGAAGCGGCGCAGTGCAGCGAAGAGCTCTCCGAACTCGCCGCTTGCTCCACGGTCCTTCTCAGCTGCGAGTAGCAGCGCTCGCAGTACACGGAGCTTCGCAAGGCCCGAAGACCCGGAGGGGAAGTTTCGCACACGAAAAATGTGCCAGGACAGAGACGTGTTCTAACGTTGTCCCTTCTCGTCATGCAGTTTGTGCCTCTGCTGCTTCTGCTGTTAGGAATCGCTCCTTGAAAGACGAGCGAGAGCGTCCTTCCGGGTGCATTGCACTGAGTCGGATGGCTGGGCTGCCTCGGGACTTTGCTCTCGGGGCCAAGGCAAGAGGGCTGTGCTTGCCCGCAGAACTGAGAACACGCTGTTGGGCAGAGCTGCAACTGACCGCCGGAGTTCAGCTCTCGCCGGACGGCAGAAGGCGAAGAACGAAGCCGCTTGCGAGCGGCGCAGTGCAGCGAAGAGCTCTCCGAATTCGCCGCTAGCTCCACGGTCCTTCTCAGCTGCGAGTAGCAGCGCTCGCAGTACACGGAGCTTCGCAAGGCCCGAAGACCCGGAGGGAAGTATCGCACACGAAAATGTGCCAGGACAGAGACGTGTTCTACGTTGTCCCTTCTCGTCATGCAGTTTGTGCCTCTGCTGCTTGTGCTGTTAGGAATCGCTCCTTGAAAGAACGAGCGAGAGCGTCCTTCCGGGTGCATTGCACTGAGTCGAGTGCTCGCTCGGGACTTTGCTCCGGGGCCAAGGCAAGAGGGCGTGCTTGCCCGCAGAACTGAGAACACGCTGTTGGGCAGAGCTGCAACTGACCGCCGGAGTTCAGCTCTCGCCGGACGGCAGAAGGCGAAGAACGAAGCCGCTTGCGAGCGGCGCAGTGCAGCGAAGAGCTCTCCGAATTCGCCGCTAGCTCCACGGTCCTTCTCAGCTGCGAGTAGCAGCGCTCGCAGTACACGGAGCTTCGCAAGGCCCGAAGACCCGGAGGGAAGTATCGCACACGAAAATGTGCCAGGACAGAGACGTGTTCTACGTTGTCCCTTCTCGTCATGCAGTTTGTGCCTCTGCTGCTTGTGCTGTTAGGAATCGCTCCTTGAAAGACGAGCGAGAGCGTCCTTCCGGGTGCATTGCACTGAGTCGAGTGCTCGCTCGGGACTTTGCTCTCCGGGCCAAGGCAAGAGGGCGTGCTTGCCCGCAGAACTGAGAACACGCTGTTGGGCAGAGCTGCAACTGACCGCCGGAGTTCAGCTCTCGCCGGACGGCAGAAGGCGAAGAACGAAGCCGCTTGCGAGCGGCGCAGTGCAGCGAAGAGCTCTCCGAACTCGCCGCTTGCTCCACGGTCCTTCTCAGCTGCGAGTAGCAGCGCTCGCAGTACACGGAGCTTCGCAAGGCCCGAAGACCCGGAGGGAAGTATCGCACACGAAAATGTGCCAGGACAGAGACGTGTTCTACGTTGTCCCTTCTCGTCATGCAGTTTGTGCCTCTGCTGCTTGTGCTGTTAGGAATCGCTCCTTGAAAGACGAGCGAGAGCGTCCTTCCGGGTGCATTGCACTGAGTCGAGTGCTCGCTCGGGACTTTGCTCTCGGGGGCCAAGGCAAGAGGGCGTGCTTGCCCGCAGACTGAGAACACGCTGTTGGGCAGAGCTGCAACTGACCGCCGGAGTTCAGCTCTCGCCGGACGGCAGAAGGCGAAGAACGAAGCCGCTTGCGAGCGGCGCAGTGCAGCGAAGAGCTCTCCGAATTCGCCGCTAGCTCCACGGTCCTTCTCAGCTGCGAGTAGCAGCGCTCGCAGTACACGGGGCTTCGCAAGGCCCGAAGACCCGGAGGGAAGTATCGCACACGAAAATGTGCCAGGACAGAGACGTGTTCTACGTTGTCCCTTCTCGTCATGCAGTTTGTGCCTCTGCTGCTTGTGCTGTTAGGAATCGCTCCTTGAAAGACGAGCGAGAGCGTCCTTCCGGGTGCATTGCACTGAGTCGAGTGCTCGCTCGGGACTTTGCTCTCCGGGCCAAGGCAAGAGGGCGTGCTTGCCCGCAGAACTGAGAACACGCTGTTGGGCAGAGCTGCAACTGACCGCCGGAGTTCAGCTCTCGCCGGACGGCAGAAGGCGAAGAACGAAGCCGCTTGCGAGCGGCGCAGTGCAGCGAAGAGCTCTCCGAACTCGCCGCTTGCTCCACGGTCCTTCTCAGCTGCGAGTAGCAGCGCTCGCAGTACACGGAGCTTCGCAAGGCCCGAAGACCCGGGAGGGGGAAGTTTCGCACACGAAAATGTGCCAGGACAGAGACGTGTTCTACGTTGTCCCTTCTCGTCATGCAGTTTGTGCCTCTGCTGCTTCTGCTGTTAGGAATCGCTCCTTGAAAGACGAGCGAGAGCGTCCTTCCGGGTGCATTGCACTGAGTCGAGTGCTGGCTCGGGACTTTGCTCTCGGGGCCAAGGCAAGAGGGCGTGCTTGCCCGCAGAACTGAGAACACGCTGTTGGGCAGAGCTGCAACTGACCGCCGGAGTTCAGCTCTCGCCGGACGGCAGAAGGCGAAGAACGAAGCCGCTTGCGAGCGGCGCAGTGCAGCGAAGAGCTCTCCGAATTCGCCGCTAGCTCCACGGTCCTTCTCAGCTGCGAGTAGCAGCGCTCGCAGTACACGGAGCTTCGCAAGGGCCCGAAGACCCCGGAGGGAAGTATCGCACACGAAAATGTGCCAGGACAGAGACGTGTTCTACGTTTGTCCCTTCTCGTCATGCAGTTTGTGCCTCTGCTGCTTCTGCTGTTAGGGAATCGCTCCCTTGAAAGACGAGCGAGAGCGTCCTTCCGGGTGCATTGCACTGAGTCGAGTGCTCGCTCGGGACTATTGCTCCCGGGGCCAAGGCAAGAGGGCGTGCTTGCCCGCAGAACTGAGAACACGCTGTTGGGCAGAGCTGCAACTGACCGCCGGAGTTCAGCTGTCGCCGGACGGCAGAAAGGCGAAGAACGAAGCCGCTTGCGAGCGGCGCAGTGCAGCGAAGAGCTCTCCGAATTCGCCGCTAGCTCCACGGTCCTTCTGAGCTGCGAGTAGCAGCGCTCGCAGTACACGGAGCTTCGCAAGGCCCGAAGACCCGGAGGGAAGTATCGCACACGAAAATGTGCCAGGACAGAGGACGTGTTCTACGTTGTCCCTTCTCGTCATGCAGTTTGTGCCCTCTGCTTGCTTGTGCTGTTAGGAATCGCTCCTTGAAAGACGAGTCGAGAGCGTCCTTCCGGGGTGCATGCACTGAGTCGAGTGCTCGCTCGGGACTTTGCTCTCGGGCCAAGGCAAGAGGGCGTGCTTGCCCGCAGAACTGAGAACACGCTGTTGGGCAGAGCTGCAACTGACCGCCGGAGTTCAGCTCTCGCCGGACGGCAGAAGGCGAAGAACGAAGCCGCTTGCGAGCGGCGCAGTGCAGCGAAGAGCTCTCCGAATTCGCCCGCTAGCTCCACGGTCCTTCTGAGCTGCGAGTTAGCAGCGCTCGCAGTACACGGGGCTTCGCAAGGCCCGAAGACCCTTCTCGTCATGCAGTTTGTGCCTCTGCTGCTTCTGCTGTTAGGAATCGCTCCTTGAAAGACGAGCGAGAGCGTCCTTCCGGGTGCATTGCACTGAGTCGAGTGCTCGCTCGGGACTTTGCTCTCCGGGCCAAGGCAAGAGGGCGTGCTTGCCCGCAGAACTGAGAACACGCTGTTGGGCAGAGCTGCAACTGACCGCCGGAGTTCAGCTCTCGCCGGACGGCAGAAGGCGAAGAACGAAGCCGCTTGCGAGCGGCGCAGTGCAGCGAAGAGCTCTCCGAATTCGCCGCTAGCTCCACGGTCCTTCTCAGCTGCGAGTAGCAGCGCTCGCAGTACACGGAGCTTCGCAAGGCCCGAAGACCCGGAGGGAAGTATCGCACACGAAAATGTGCCAGGACAGAGACGTGTTCTACGTTGTCCCTTCTCGTCATGCAGTTTGTGCCTCTGCTGCTTCTGCTGTTAGGAATCGCTCCTTGAAAGACGAGCGAGAGCGTCCTTCCGGGTGCATTGCACTGAGTCGAGTGCTCGCTCGGGACTTTGCTCCCGGGGCCAAGGCAAGAGGGCGTGCTTGCCCGCAGAACTGAGAACATGCTGTTGGGCAGAGCTGCAACTGACCGCCGGAGTTCAGCTGTCGCCGGACGGCAGAAGGCGAAGAACGAAGCCGCTTGCGAGCGGCGCAGTGCAGCGAAGAGCTCTCCGAATTCGCCGCTAGCTCCACGGTCCTTCTCAGCTGCGAGTAGCAGCGCTCGCAGTACACGGAGCTTCGCAAGGCCCGAAGACCCGGAGGGAAGTATCGCACACGAAAATGTGCCAGGACAGAGACGTGTTCTACGTTGTCCCTTCTCGTCATGCAGTTTGTGCCTCTGCTGCTTGTGCTGTTAGGAATCGCTCCTTGAAAGACGAGCGAGAGCGTCCTTCCGGGTGCATTGCACTGAGTCGAGTGCTCGCTCGGGACTTTGCTCTCGGGGCCAAGGCAAGAGGGCGTGCTTGCCCGCAGAACTGAGAACACGCTGTTGGGCAGAGCTGCAACTGACCGCCGGAGTTCAGCTCTCGCCGGACGGCAGAAGGCGAAGAACGAAGCCGCTTGCGAGCGGCGCAGTGCAGCGAAGAGCTCTCCGAATTCGCCGCTAGCTCCACGGTCCTTCTCAGCTGCGAGTAGCAGCGCTCGCAGTACACGGAGCTTCGCAAGGCCCGAAGACCCGGAGGGAAGTATCGCACACGAAAATGTGCCAGGACAGAGACGTGTTCTACGTTGTCCCTTCTCGTCATGCAGTTTGTGCCTCTGCTGCTTGTGCTGTTAGGAATCGCTCCTTGAAAGACGAGCGAGAGCGTCCTTCCGGGTGCATTGCACTGAGTCGAGTGCTCGCTCGGGACTTTGCTCTCGGGGCCAAGGCAAGAGGGCGTGCTTGCCCGCAGAACTGAGAACACGCTGTTGGGCAGAGCTGCAACTGACCGCCGGAGTTCAGCTCTCGCCGGACGGCAGAAGGCGAAGAACGAAGCCGCTTGCGAGCGGCGCAGTGCAGCGAAGAGCTCTCCGAATTCGCCGCTAGCTCCACGGTCCTTCTCAGCTGCGAGTAGCAGCGCTCGCAGTACACGGAGCTTCGCAAGGCCCGAAGACCCGGAGGGAAGTATCGCACACGAAAATGTGCCAGGACAGAGACGTGTTCTACGTTGTCCCTTCTCGTCATGCAGTTTGTGCCTCTGCTGCTTGTGCTGTTAGGAATCGCTCCTTGAAAGACGAGCGAGAGCGTCCTTCCGGGTGCATTGCACTGAGTCGAGTGCTCGCTCGGGACTTTGCTCCCGGGGCCAAGGCAAGAGGGCGTGCTTGCCCGCAGAACTGAGAACACGCTGTTGGGCAGAGCTGCAACTGACCGCCGGAGTTCAGCTCTCGCCGGACGGCAGAAGGCGAAGAACGAAGCCGCTTGCGAGCGGCGCAGTGCAGCGAAGAGCTCTCCGAATTCGCCGCTAGCTCCACGGTCCTTCTCAGCTGCGAGTAGCAGCGCTCGCAGTACACGGAGCTTCGCAAGGCCCGAAGACCCGGAGGGAAGTTTCGCACACGAAAATGTGCCAGGACAGAGACGTGTTCTACGTTGTCCCTTCTCGTCATGCAGTTTGTGCCTCTGCTGCTTGTGCTGTTAGGAATCGCTCCTTGAAAGACGAGCGAGAGCGTCCTTCCGGGTGCATTGCACTGAGTCGAGTGCTCGCTCGGGACTTTGCTCTCCGGGCCAAGGCAAGAGGGCGTGCTTGCCCGCAGAACTGAGAACACGCTGTTGGGCAGAGCTGCAACTGACCGCCGGAGTTCAGCTCTCGCCGGACGGCAGAAGGCGAAGAACGAAGCCGCTTGCGAGCGGCGCAGTGCAGCGAAGAGCTCTCCGAATTCGCCGCTAGCTCCACGGTCCTTCTCAGCTGCGAGTAGCAGCGCTCGCAGTACACGGAGCTTCGCAAGGCCCGAAGACCCGGAGGGAAGTATCGCACACGAAAATGTGCCAGGACAGAGACGTGTTCTACGTTGTCCCTTCTCGTCATGCAGTTTGTGCCTCTGCTGCTTGTGCTGTTAGGAATCGCTCCTTGAAAGACGAGCGAGAGCGTCCTTCCGGGTGCATTGCACTGAGTCGAGTGCTCGCTCGGGACTTTGCTCCCGGGGCCAAGGCAAGAGGGCGTGCTTGCCCGCAGAACTGAGAACACGCTGTTGGGCAGAGCTGCAACTGACCGCCGGAGTTCAGCTCTCGCCGGACGGCAGAAGGCGAAGAACGAAGCCGCTTGCGAGCGGCGCAGTGCAGCGAAGAGCTCTCCGAATTCGCCGCTAGCTCCACGGTCCTTCTCAGCTGCGAGTAGCAGCGCTCGCAGTACACGGAGCTTCGCAAGGCCCGAAGACCCGGAGGGAAGTATCGCACACGAAAATGTGCCAGGACAGAGACGTGTTCTACGTTGTCCCTTCTCGTCATGCAGTTTGTGCCTCTGCTGCTTGTGCTGTTAGGAATCGCTCCTTGAAAGACGAGCGAGAGCGTCCTTCCGGGTGCATTGCACTGAGTCGAGTGCTCGCTCGGGACTTTGCTCCCGGGGCCAAGGCAAGAGGGCGTGCTTGCCCGCAGAACTGAGAACACGCTGTTGGGCAGAGCTGCAACTGACCGCCGGAGTTCAGCTGTCGCCGGACGGCAGAAGGCGAAGAACGAAGCCGCTTGCGAGCGGCGCAGTGCAGCGAAGAGCTCTCCGAATTCGCCGCTAGCTCCACGGTCCTTCTGAGCTGCGAGTAGCAGCGCTCGCAGTACACGGAGCTTCGCAAGGCCCGAAGACCCGGAGGGAAGTATCGCACACGAAAATGTGCCAGGACAGAGACGTGTTCTACGTTGTCCCTTCTCGTCATGCAGTTTGTGCCTCTGCTGCTTGTGCTGTTAGGAATCGCTCCTTGAAAGACGAGCGAGAGCGTCCTTCCGGGTGCATTGCACTGAGTCGAGTGCTCGCTCGGGACTTTGCTCTCCGGGCCAAGGCAAGAGGGCGTGCTTGCCCGCAGAACTGAGAACACGCTGTTGGGCAGAGCTGCAACTGACCGCCGGAGTTCAGCTCTCGCCGGACGGCAGAAGGCGAAGAACGAAGCCGCTTGCGAGCGGCGCAGTGCAGCGAAGAGCTCTCCGAACTCGCCGCTTGCTCCACGGTCCTTCTCAGCTGCGAGTAGCAGCGCTCGCAGTACACGGAGCTTCGCAAGGCCCGAAGACCCGGAGGGAAGTATCGCACACGAAAATGTGCCAGGACAGAGACGTGTTCTACGTTGTCCCTTCTCGTCATGCAGTTTGTGCCTCTGCTGCTTCTGCTGTTAGGAATCGCTCCTTGAAAGACGAGCGAGAGCGTCCTTCCGGGTGCATTGCACTGAGTCGAGTGCTCGCTCGGGACTTTGCTCTCGGGGCCAAGGCAAGAGGGCGTGCTTGCCCGCAGAACTGAGAACACGCTGTTGGGCAGAGCTGCAACTGACCGCCGGAGTTCAGCTCTCGCCGGACGGCAGAAGGCGAAGAACGAAGCCGCTTGCGAGCGGCGCAGTGCAGCGAAGAGCTCTCCGAATTCGCCGCTAGCTCCACGGTCCTTCTCAGCTGCGAGTAGCAGCGCTCGCAGTACACGGGGCTTCGCAAGGCCCGAAGACCCGGAGGGAAGTATCGCACACGAAAATGTGCCAGGACAGAGACGTGTTCTACGTTGTCCCTTCTCGTCATGCAGTTTGTGCCTCTGCTGCTTCTGCTGTTAGGAATCGCTCCTTGAAAGACGAGCGAGAGCGTCCTTCCGGGTGCATTGCACTGAGTCGAGTGCTCGCTCGGGACTTTGCTCTCCGGGCCAAGGCAAGAGGGCGTGCTTGCCCGCAGAACTGAGAACACGCTGTTGGGCAGAGCTGCAACTGACCGCCGGAGTTCAGCTGTCGCCGGACGGCAGAAGGCGAAGAACGAAGCCGCTTGCGAGCGGCGCAGTGCAGCGAAGAGCTCTCCGAATTCGCCGCTAGCTCCACGGTCCTTCTCAGCTGCGAGTAGCAGCGCTCGCAGTACACGGAGCTTCGCAAGGCCCGAAGACCCGGAGGGAAGTTTCGCACACGAAAATGTGCCAGGACAGAGACGTGTTCTACGTTGTCCCTTCTCGTCATGCAGTTTGTGCCTCTGCTGCTTCTGCTGTTAGGAATCGCTCCTTGAAAGACGAGCGAGAGCGTCCTTCCGGGTGCATTGCACTGAGTCGAGTGCTCGCTCGGGACTTTGCTCTCGGGGCCAAGGCAAGAGGGCGTGCTTGCCCTCAGAACTGAGAACACGCTGTTGGGCAGAGCTGCAACTGACCGCCGGAGTTCAGCTCTCGCCGGACGGCAGAAGGCGAAGAACGAAGCCGCTTGCGAGCGGCGCAGTGCAGCGAAGAGCTCTCCGAATTCGCCGCTAGCTCCACGGTCCTTCTCAGCTGCGAGTAGCAGCGCTCGCAGTACACGGAGCTTCGCAAGGCCCGAAGACCCGGAGGGAAGTATCGCACACGAAAATGTGCCAGGACAGAGACGTGTTCTACGTTGTCCCTTCTCGTCATGCAGTTTGTGCCTCTGCTGCTTGTGCTGTTAGGAATCGCTCCTTGAAAGACGAGCGAGAGCGTCCTTCCGGGTGCATTGCACTGAGTCGAGTGCTCGCTCGGGACTTTGCTCTCGGGGCCAAGGCAAGAGGGCGTGCTTGCCCGCAGAACTGAGAACACGCTGTTGGGCAGAGCTGCAACTGACCGCCGGAGTTCAGCTGTCGCCGGACGGCAGAAGGCGAAGAACGAAGCCGCTTGCGAGCGGCGCAGTGCAGCGAAGAGCTCTCCGAATTCGCCGCTAGCTCCACGGTCCTTCTCAGCTGCGAGTAGCAGCGCTCGCAGTACACGGAGCTTCGCAAGGCCCGAAGACCCGGAGGGAAGTATCGCACACGAAAATGTGCCAGGACAGAGACGTGTTCTACGTTGTCCCTTCTCGTCATGCAGTTTGTGCCTCTGCTGCTTGTGCTGTTAGGAATCGCTCCTTGAAAGACGAGCGAGAGCGTCCTTCCGGGTGCATTGCACTGAGTCGAGTGCTCGCTCGGGACTTTGCTCCCGGGGCCAAGGCAAGAGGGCGTGCTTGCCCGCAGAACTGAGAACACGCTGTTGGGCAGAGCTGCAACTGACCGCCGGAGTTCAGCTCTCGCCGGACGGCAGAAGGCGAAGAACGAAGCCGCTTGCGAGCGGCGCAGTGCAGCGAAGAGCTCTCCGAATTCGCCGCTAGCTCCACGGTCCTTCTCAGCTGCGAGTAGCAGCGCTCGCAGTACACGGAGCTTCGCAAGGCCCGAAGACCCGGAGGGAAGTATCGCACACGAAAATGTGCCAGGACAGAGACGTGTTCTACGTTGTCCCTTCTCGTCATGCAGTTTGTGCCTCTGCTGCTTCTGCTGTTAGGAATCGCTCCTTGAAAGACGAGCGAGAGCGTCCTTCCGGGTGCATTGCACTGAGTCGAGTGCTCGCTCGGGACTTTGCTCCCGGGGCCAAGGCAAGAGGGCGTGCTTGCCCGCAGAACTGAGAACACGCTGTTGGGCAGAGCTGCAACTGACCGCCGGAGTTCAGCTGTCGCCGGACGGCAGAAGGCGAAGAACGAAGCCGCTTGCGAGCGGCGCAGTGCAGCGAAGAGCTCTCCGAATTCGCCGCTAGCTCCACGGTCCTTCTCAGCTGCGAGTAGCAGCGCTCGCAGTACACGGAGCTTCGCAAGGCCCGAAGACCCGGAGGGAAGTATCGCACACGAAAATGTGCCAGGACAGAGACGTGTTCTACGTTGTCCCTTCTCGTCATGCAGTTTGTGCCTCTGCTGCTTGTGCCGTTAGGAATCGCTCCTTGAAAGACGAGCGAGAGCGTCCTTCCGGGTGCATTGCACTGAGTCGAGTGCTCGCTCGGGACTTTGCTCTCGGGGCCAAGGCAAGAGGGCGTGCTTGCCCGCAGAACTGAGAACACGCTGTTGGGCAGAGCTGCAACTGACCGCCGGAGTTCAGCTCTCGCCGGACGGCAGAAGGCGAAGAACGAAGCCGCTTGCGAGCGGCGCAGTGCAGCGAAGAGCTCTCCGAATTCGCCGCTAGCTCCACGGTCCTTCTCAGCTGCGAGTAGCAGCGCTCGCAGTACACGGAGCTTCGCAAGGCCCGAAGACCCGGAGGGAAGTATCGCACACGAAAATGTGCCAGGACAGAGACGTGTTCTACGTTGTCCCTTCTCGTCACGCAGTTTGTGCCTCTGCTGCTTGTGCTGTTAGGAATCGCTCCTTGAAAGACGAGCGAGAGCGTCCTTCCGGGTGCATTGCACTGAGTCGAGTGCTCGCTCGGGACTTTGCTCCCGGGGCCAAGGCAAGAGGGCGTGCTTGCCCGCAGAACTGAGAACACGCTGTTGGGCAGAGCTGCAACTGACCGCCGGAGTTCAGCTCTCGCCGGACGGCAGAAGGCGAAGAACGAAGCCGCTTGCGAGCGGCGCAGTGCAGCGAAGAGCTCTCCGAACTCGCCGCTTGCTCCACGGTCCTTCTCAGCTGCGAGTAGCAGCGCTCGCAGTACACGGAGCTTCGCAAGGCCCGAAGACCCGGAGGGAAGTATCGCACACGAAAATGTGCCAGGACAGAGACGTGTTCTACGTTGTCCCTTCTCGTCATGCAGTTTGTGCCTCTGCTGCTTCTGCTGTTAGGAATCGCTCCTTGAAAGACGAGCGAGAGCGTCCTTCCGGGTGCATTGCACTGAGTCGAGTGCTCGCTCGGGACTTTGCTCCCGGGGCCAAGGCAAGAGGGCGTGCTTGCCCGCAGAACTGAGAACACGCTGTTGGGCAGAGCTGCAACTGACCGCCGGAGTTCAGCTCTCGCCGGACGGCAGAAGGCGAAGAACGAAGCCGCTTGCGAGCGGCGGAGTGCAGCGAAGAGCTCTCCGAATTCGCCGCTAGCTCCACGGTCCTTCTCAGCTGCGAGTAGCAGCGCTCGCAGTACACGGAGCTTCGCAAGGCCCGAAGACCCGGAGGGAAGTATCGCACACGAAAATGTGCCAGGACAGAGACGTGTTCTACGTTGTCCCTTCTCGTCATGCAGTTTGTGCCTCTGCTGCTTGTGCCGTTAGGAATCGCTCCTTGAAAGACGAGCGAGAGCGTCCTTCCGGGTGCATTGCACTGAGTCGAGTGCTCGCTCGGGACTTTGCTCTCGGGGCCAAGGCAAGAGGGCGTGCTTGCCCGCAGAACTGAGAACACGCTGTTGGGCAGAGCTGCAACTGACCGCCGGAGTTCAGCTGTCGCCGGACGGCAGAAGGCGAAGAACGAAGCCGCTTGCGAGCGGCGCAGTGCAGCGAAGAGCTCTCCGAATTCGCCGCTAGCTCCACGGTCCTTCTCAGCTGCGAGTAGCAGCGCTCGCAGTACACGGGGCTTCGCAAGGCCCGAAGACCCGGAGGGAAGTATCGCACACGAAAATGTGCCAGGACAGAGACGTGTTCTACGTTGTCCCTTCTCGTCATGCAGTTTGTGCCTCTGCTGCTTGTGCTGTTAGGAATCGCTCCTTGAAAGACGAGCGAGAGCGTCCTTCCGGGTGCATTGCACTGAGTCGAGTGCTCGCTCGGGACTTTGCTCTCGGGGCCAAGGCAAGAGGGCGTGCTTGCCCGCAGAACTGAGAACACGCTGTTGGGCAGAGCTGCAACTGACCGCCGGAGTTCAGCTGTCGCCGGACGGCAGAAGGCGAAGAACGAAGCCGCTTGCGAGCGGCGCAGTGCAGCGAAGAGCTCTCCGAATTCGCCGCTAGCTCCACGGTCCTTCTGAGCTGCGAGTAGCAGCGCTCGCAGTACACGGAGCTTCGCAAGGCCCGAAGACCCGGAGGGAAGTATCGCACACGAAAATGTGCCAGGACAGAGACGTGTTCTACGTTGTCCCTTCTCGTCATGCAGTTTGTGCCTCTGCTGCTTGTGCTGTTAGGAATCGCTCCTTGAAAGACGAGCGAGAGCGTCCTTCCGGGTGCATTGCACTGAGTCGAGTGCTCGCTCGGGACTTTGCTCTCGGGGCCAAGGCAAGAGGGCGTGCTTGCCCGCAGAACTGAGAACACGCTGTTGGGCAGAGCTGCAACTGACCGCCGGAGTTCAGCTCTCGCCGGACGGCAGAAGGCGAAGAACGAAGCCGCTTGCGAGCGGCGCAGTGCAGCGAAGAGCTCTCCGAATTCGCCGCTAGCTCCACGGTCCTTCTCAGCTGCGAGTAGCAGCGCTCGCAGTACACGGGGCTTCGCAAGGCCCGAAGACCCGGAGGGAAGTATCGCACACGAAAATGTGCCAGGACAGAGACGTGTTCTACGTTGTCCCTTCTCGTCATGCAGTTTGTGCCTCTGCTGCTTCTGCTGTTAGGAATCGCTCCTTGAAAGACGAGCGAGAGCGTCCTTCCGGGTGCATTGCACTGAGTCGAGTGCTCGCTCGGGACTTTGCTCTCCGGGCCAAGGCAAGAGGGCGTGCTTGCCCGCAGAACTGAGAACACGCTGTTGGGCAGAGCTGCAACTGACCGCCGGAGTTCAGCTCTCGCCGGACGGCAGAAGGCGAAGAACGAAGCCGCTTGCGAGCGGCGCAGTGCAGCGAAGAGCTCTCCGAATTCGCCGCTAGCTCCACGGTCCTTCTCAGCTGCGAGTAGCAGCGCTCGCAGTACACGGGGCTTCGCAAGGCCCGAAGACCCGGAGGGAAGTATCGCACACGAAAATGTGCCAGGACAGAGACGTGTTCTACGTTGTCCCTTCTCGTCATGCAGTTTGTGCCTCTGCTGCTTCTGCTGTTAGGAATCGCTCCTTGAAAGACGAGCGAGAGCGTCCTTCCGGGTGCATTGCACTGAGTCGAGTGCTCGCTCGGGACTTTGCTCTCCGGGCCAAGGCAAGAGGGCGTGCTTGCCCGCAGAACTGAGAACACGCTGTTGGGCAGAGCTGCAACTGACCGCCGGAGTTCAGCTCTCGCCGGACGGCAGAAGGCGAAGAACGAAGCCGCTTGCGAGCGGCGCAGTGCAGCGAAGAGCTCTCCGAATTCGCCGCTAGCTCCACGGTCCTTCTCAGCTGCGAGTAGCAGCGCTCGCAGTACACGGAGCTTCGCAAGGCCCGAAGACCCGGAGGGAAGTATCGCACACGAAAATGTGCCAGGACAGAGACGTGTTCTACGTTGTCCCTTCTCGTCATGCAGTTTGTGCCTCTGCTGCTTGTGCTGTTAGGAATCGCTCCTTGAAAGACGAGCGAGAGCGTCCTTCCGGGTGCATTGCACTGAGTCGAGTGCTCGCTCGGGACTTTGCTCCCGGGGCCAAGGCAAGAGGGCGTGCTTGCCCGCAGAACTGAGAACACGCTGTTGGGCAGAGCTGCAACTGACCGCCGGAGTTCAGCTCTCGCCGGACGGCAGAAGGCGAAGAACGAAGCCGCTTGCGAGCGGCGCAGTGCAGCGAAGAGCTCTCCGAATTCGCCGCTAGCTCCACGGTCCTTCTCAGCTGCGAGTAGCAGCGCTCGCAGTACACGGAGCTTCGCAAGGCCCGAAGACCCGGAGGGAAGTTTCGCACACGAAAATGTGCCAGGACAGAGACGTGTTCTACGTTGTCCCTTCTCGTCATGCAGTTTGTGCCTCTGCTGCTTGTGCTGTTAGGAATCGCTCCTTGAAAGACGAGCGAGAGCGTCCTTCCGGGTGCATTGCACTGAGTCGAGTGCTCGCTCGGGACTTTGCTCTCCGGGCCAAGGCAAGAGGGCGTGCTTGCCCGCAGAACTGAGAACACGCTGTTGGGCAGAGCTGCAACTGACCGCCGGAGTTCAGCTCTCGCCGGACGGCAGAAGGCGAAGAACGAAGCCGCTTGCGAGCGGCGCAGTGCAGCGAAGAGCTCTCCGAATTCGCCGCTAGCTCCACGGTCCTTCTCAGCTGCGAGTAGCAGCGCTCGCAGTACACGGAGCTTCGCAAGGCCCGAAGACCCGGAGGGAAGTATCGCACACGAAAATGTGCCAGGACAGAGACGTGTTCTACGTTGTCCCTTCTCGTCATGCAGTTTGTGCCTCTGCTGCTTGTGCTGTTAGGAATCGCTCCTTGAAAGACGAGCGAGAGCGTCCTTCCGGGTGCATTGCACTGAGTCGAGTGCTCGCTCGGGACTTTGCTCTCCGGGCCAAGGCAAGAGGGCGTGCTTGCCCGCAGAACTGAGAACACGCTGTTGGGCAGAGCTGCAACTGACCGCCGGAGTTCAGCTCTCGCCGGACGGCAGAAGGCGAAGAACGAAGCCGCTTGCGAGCGGCGCAGTGCAGCGAAGAGCTCTCCGAATTCGCCGCTAGCTCCACGGTCCTTCTCAGCTGCGAGTAGCAGCGCTCGCAGTACACGGAGCTTCGCAAGGCCCGAAGACCCGGAGGGAAGTATCGCACACGAAAATGTGCCAGGACAGAGACGTGTTCTACGTTGTCCCTTCTCGTCATGCAGTTTGTGCCTCTGCTGCTTGTGCTGTTAGGAATCGCTCCTTGAAAGACGAGCGAGAGCGTCCTTCCGGGTGCATTGCACTGAGTCGAGTGCTCGCTCGGGACTTTGCTCCCGGGGCCAAGGCAAGAGGGCGTGCTTGCCCGCAGAACTGAGAACACGCTGTTGGGCAGAGCTGCAACTGACCGCCGGAGTTCAGCTGTCGCCGGACGGCAGAAGGCGAAGAACGAAGCCGCTTGCGAGCGGCGCAGTGCAGCGAAGAGCTCTCCGAATTCGCCGCTAGCTCCACGGTCCTTCTGAGCTGCGAGTAGCAGCGCTCGCAGTACACGGAGCTTCGCAAGGCCCGAAGACCCGGAGGGAAGTATCGCACACGAAAATGTGCCAGGACAGAGACGTGTTCTACGTTGTCCCTTCTCGTCATGCAGTTTGTGCCTCTGCTGCTTGTGCTGTTAGGAATCGCTCCTTGAAAGACGAGCGAGAGCGTCCTTCCGGGTGCATTGCACTGAGTCGAGTGCTCGCTCGGGACTTTGCTCTCCGGGCCAAGGCAAGAGGGCGTGCTTGCCCGCAGAACTGAGAACACGCTGTTGGGCAGAGCTGCAACTGACCGCCGGAGTTCAGCTCTCGCCGGACGGCAGAAGGCGAAGAACGAAGCCGCTTGCGAGCGGCGCAGTGCAGCGAAGAGCTCTCCGAACTCGCCGCTTGCTCCACGGTCCTTCTCAGCTGCGAGTAGCAGCGCTCGCAGTACACGGAGCTTCGCAAGGCCCGAAGACCCGGAGGGAAGTATCGCACACGAAAATGTGCCAGGACAGAGACGTGTTCTACGTTGTCCCTTCTCGTCATGCAGTTTGTGCCTCTGCTGCTTCTGCTGTTAGGAATCGCTCCTTGAAAGACGAGCGAGAGCGTCCTTCCGGGTGCATTGCACTGAGTCGAGTGCTCGCTCGGGACTTTGCTCTCGGGGCCAAGGCAAGAGGGCGTGCTTGCCCGCAGAACTGAGAACACGCTGTTGGGCAGAGCTGCAACTGACCGCCGGAGTTCAGCTCTCGCCGGACGGCAGAAGGCGAAGAACGAAGCCGCTTGCGAGCGGCGCAGTGCAGCGAAGAGCTCTCCGAATTCGCCGCTAGCTCCACGGTCCTTCTCAGCTGCGAGTAGCAGCGCTCGCAGTACACGGGGCTTCGCAAGGCCCGAAGACCCGGAGGGAAGTATCGCACACGAAAATGTGCCAGGACAGAGACGTGTTCTACGTTGTCCCTTCTCGTCATGCAGTTTGTGCCTCTGCTGCTTCTGCTGTTAGGAATCGCTCCTTGAAAGACGAGCGAGAGCGTCCTTCCGGGTGCATTGCACTGAGTCGAGTGCTCGCTCGGGACTTTGCTCTCCGGGCCAAGGCAAGAGGGCGTGCTTGCCCGCAGAACTGAGAACACGCTGTTGGGCAGAGCTGCAACTGACCGCCGGAGTTCAGCTGTCGCCGGACGGCAGAAGGCGAAGAACGAAGCCGCTTGCGAGCGGCGCAGTGCAGCGAAGAGCTCTCCGAATTCGCCGCTAGCTCCACGGTCCTTCTCAGCTGCGAGTAGCAGCGCTCGCAGTACACGGAGCTTCGCAAGGCCCGAAGACCCGGAGGGAAGTTTCGCACACGAAAATGTGCCAGGACAGAGACGTGTTCTACGTTGTCCCTTCTCGTCATGCAGTTTGTGCCTCTGCTGCTTGTGCTGTTAGGAATCGCTCCTTGAAAGACGAGCGAGAGCGTCCTTCCGGGTGCATTGCACTGAGTCGAGTGCTCGCTCGGGACTTTGCTCTCGGGGCCAAGGCAAGAGGGCGTGCTTGCCCGCAGAACTGAGAACACGCTGTTGGGCAGAGCTGCAACTGACCGCCGGAGTTCAGCTCTCGCCGGACGGCAGAAGGCGAAGAACGAAGCCGCTTGCGAGCGGCGCAGTGCAGCGAAGAGCTCTCCGAATTCGCCGCTAGCTCCACGGTCCTTCTGAGCTGCGAGTAGCAGCGCTCGCAGTACACGGGGCTTCGCAAGGCCCGAAGACCCGGAGGGAAGTATCGCACACGAAAATGTGCCAGGACAGAGACGTGTTCTACGTTGTCCCTTCTCGTCATGCAGTTTGTGCCTCTGCTGCTTCTGCTGTTAGGAATCGCTCCTTGAAAGACGAGCGAGAGCGTCCTTCCGGGTGCATTGCACTGAGTCGAGTGCTCGCTCGGGACTTTGCTCTCCGGGCCAAGGCAAGAGGGCGTGCTTGCCCGCAGAACTGAGAACACGCTGTTGGGCAGAGCTGCAACTGACCGCCGGAGTTCAGCTGTCGCCGGACGGCAGAAGGCGAAGAACGAAGCCGCTTGCGAGCGGCGCAGTGCAGCGAAGAGCTCTCCGAATTCGCCGCTAGCTCCACGGTCCTTCTCAGCTGCGAGTAGCAGCGCTCGCAGTACACGGAGCTTCGCAAGGCCCGAAGACCCGGAGGGAAGTATCGCACACGAAAATGTGCCAGGACAGAGACGTGTTCTACGTTGTCCCTTCTCGTCATGCAGTTTGTGCCTCTGCTGCTTCTGCTGTTAGGAATCGCTCCTTGAAAGACGAGCGAGAGCGTCCTTCCGGGTGCATTGCACTGAGTCGAGTGCTCGCTCGGGACTTTGCTCCCGGGGCCAAGGCAAGAGGGCGTGCTTGCCCGCAGAACTGAGAACACGCTGTTGGGCAGAGCTGCAACTGACCGCCGGAGTTCAGCTGTCGCCGGACGGCAGAAGGCGAAGAACGAAGCCGCTTGCGAGCGGCGCAGTGCAGCGAAGAGCTCTCCGAATTCGCCGCTAGCTCCACGGTCCTTCTCAGCTGCGAGTAGCAGCGCTCGCAGTACACGGAGCTTCGCAAGGCCCGAAGACCCGGAGGGAAGTATCGCACACGAAAATGTGCCAGGACAGAGACGTGTTCTACGTTGTCCCTTCTCGTCATGCAGTTTGTGCCTCTGCTGCTTGTGCTGTTAGGAATCGCTCCTTGAAAGACGAGCGAGAGCGTCCTTCCGGGTGCATTGCACTGAGTCGAGTGCTCGCTCGGGACTTTGCTCTCGGGGCCAAGGCAAGAGGGCGTGCTTGCCCGCAGAACTGAGAACACGCTGTTGGGCAGAGCTGCAACTGACCGCCGGAGTTCAGCTCTCGCCGGACGGCAGAAGGCGAAGAACGAAGCCGCTTGCGAGCGGCGCAGTGCAGCGAAGAGCTCTCCGAATTCGCCGCTAGCTCCACGGTCCTTCTCAGCTGCGAGTAGCAGCGCTCGCAGTACACGGAGCTTCGCAAGGCCCGAAGACCCGGAGGGAAGTATCGCACACGAAAATGTGCCAGGACAGAGACGTGTTCTACGTTGTCCCTTCTCGTCATGCAGTTTGTGCCTCTGCTGCTTCTGCTGTTAGGAATCGCTCCTTGAAAGACGAGCGAGAGCGTCCTTCCGGGTGCATTGCACTGAGTCGAGTGCTCGCTCGGGACTTTGCTCTCGGGGCCAAGGCAAGAGGGCGTGCTTGCCCGCAGAACTGAGAACACGCTGTTGGGCAGAGCTGCAACTGACCGCCGGAGTTCAGCTGTCGCCGGACGGCAGAAGGCGAAGAACGAAGCCGCTTGCGAGCGGCGCAGTGCAGCGAAGAGCTCTCCGAATTCGCCGCTAGCTCCACGGTCCTTCTCAGCTGCGAGTAGCAGCGCTCGCAGTACACGGAGCTTCGCAAGGCCCGAAGACCCGGAGGGAAATATCGCACACGAAAATGTGCCAGGACAGAGACGTGTTCTACGTTGTCCCTTCTCGTCATGCAGTTTGTGCCTCTGCTGCTTGTGCTGTTAGGAATCGCTCCTTGAAAGACGAGCGAGAGCGTCCTTCCGGGTGCATTGCACTGAGTCGAGTGCTCGCTCGGGACTTTGCTCCCGGGGCCAAGGCAAGAGGGCGTGCTTGCCCGCAGAACTGAGAACACGCTGTTGGGCAGAGCTGCAACTGACCGCCGGAGTTCAGCTCTCGCCGGACGGCAGAAGGCGAAGAACGAAGCCGCTTGCGAGCGGCGCAGTGCAGCGAAGAGCTCTCCGAATTCGCCGCTAGCTCCACGGTCCTTCTCAGCTGCGAGTAGCAGCGCTCGCAGTACACGGAGCTTCGCAAGGCCCGAAGACCCGGAGGGAAGTTTCGCACACGAAAATGTGCCAGGACAGAGACGTGTTCTACGTTGTCCCTTCTCGTCATGCAGTTTGTGCCTCTGCTGCTTGTGCTGTTAGGAATCGCTCCTTGAAAGACGAGCGAGAGCGTCCTTCCGGGTGCATTGCACTGAGTCGAGTGCTCGCTCGGGACTTTGCTCTCCGGGCCAAGGCAAGAGGGCGTGCTTGCCCGCAGAACTGAGAACACGCTGTTGGGCAGAGCTGCAACTGACCGCCGGAGTTCAGCTCTCGCCGGACGGCAGAAGGCGAAGAACGAAGCCGCTTGCGAGCGGCGCAGTGCAGCGAAGAGCTCTCCGAATTCGCCGCTAGCTCCACGGTCCTTCTCAGCTGCGAGTAGCAGCGCTCGCAGTACACGGAGCTTCGCAAGGCCCGAAGACCCGGAGGGAAGTATCGCACACGAAAATGTGCCAGGACAGAGACGTGTTCTACGTTGTCCCTTCTCGTCATGCAGTTTGTGCCTCTGCTGCTTCTGCTGTTAGGAATCGCTCCTTGAAAGACGAGCGAGAGCGTCCTTCCGGGTGCATTGCACTGAGTCGAGTGCTCGCTCGGGACTTTGCTCCCGGGGCCAAGGCAAGAGGGCGTGCTTGCCCGCAGAACTGAGAACACGCTGTTGGGCAGAGCTGCAACTGACCGCCGGAGTTCAGCTGTCGCCGGACGGCAGAAGGCGAAGAACGAAGCCGCTTGCGAGCGGCGCAGTGCAGCGAAGAGCTCTCCGAATTCGCCGCTAGCTCCACGGTCCTTCTGAGCTGCGAGTAGCAGCGCTCGCAGTACACGGAGCTTCGCAAGGCCCGAAGACCCGGAGGGAAGTATCGCACACGAAAATGTGCCAGGACAGAGACGTGTTCTACGTTGTCCCTTCTCGTCATGCAGTTTGTGCCTCTGCTGCTTGTGCTGTTAGGAATCGCTCCTTGAAAGACGAGCGAGAGCGTCCTTCCGGGTGCATTGCACTGAGTCGAGTGCTCGCTCGGGACTTTGCTCTCCGGGCCAAGGCAAGAGGGCGTGCTTGCCCGCAGAACTGAGAACACGCTGTTGGGCAGAGCTGCAACTGACCGCCGGAGTTCAGCTCTCGCCGGACGGCAGAAGGCGAAGAACGAAGCCGCTTGCGAGCGGCGCAGTGCAGCGAAGAGCTCTCCGAACTCGCCGCTTGCTCCACGGTCCTTCTCAGCTGCGAGTAGCAGCGCTCGCAGTACACGGAGCTTCGCAAGGCCCGAAGACCCGGAGGGAAGTATCGCACACGAAAATGTGCCAGGACAGAGACGTGTTCTACGTTGTCCCTTCTCGTCATGCAGTTTGTGCCTCTGCTGCTTCTGCTGTTAGGAATCGCTCCTTGAAAGACGAGCGAGAGCGTCCTTCCGGGTGCATTGCACTGAGTCGAGTGCTCGCTCGGGACTTTGCTCCCGGGGCCAAGGCAAGAGGGCGTGCTTGCCCGCAGAACTGAGAACACGCTGTTGGGCAGAGCTGCAACTGACCGCCGGAGTTCAGCTCTCGCCGGACGGCAGAAGGCGAAGAACGAAGCCGCTTGCGAGCGGCGCAGTGCAGCGAAGAGCTCTCCGAATTCGCCGCTAGCTCCACGGTCCTTCTCAGCTGCGAGTAGCAGCGCTCGCAGTACACGGAGCTTCGCAAGGCCCGAAGACCCGGAGGGAAGTATCGCACACGAAAATGTGCCAGGACAGAGACGTGTTCTACGTTGTCCCTTCTCGTCATGCAGTTTGTGCCTCTGCTGCTTGTGCCGTTAGGAATCGCTCCTTGAAAGACGAGCGAGAGCGTCCTTCCGGGTGCATTGCACTGAGTCGAGTGCTCGCTCGGGACTTTGCTCTCGGGGCCAAGGCAAGAGGGCGTGCTTGCCCGCAGAACTGAGAACACGCTGTTGGGCAGAGCTGCAACTGACCGCCGGAGTTCAGCTCTCGCCGGACGGCAGAAGGCGAAGAACGAAGCCGCTTGCGAGCGGCGCAGTGCAGCGAAGAGCTCTCCGAATTCGCCGCTAGCTCCACGGTCCTTCTCAGCTGCGAGTAGCAGCGCTCGCAGTACACGGAGCTTCGCAAGGCCCGAAGACCCGGAGGGAAGTATCGCACACGAAAATGTGCCAGGACAGAGACGTGTTCTACGTTGTCCCTTCTCGTCACGCAGTTTGTGCCTCTGCTGCTTGTGCTGTTAGGAATCGCTCCTTGAAAGACGAGCGAGAGCGTCCTTCCGGGTGCATTGCACTGAGTCGAGTGCTCGCTCGGGACTTTGCTCCCGGGGCCAAGGCAAGAGGGCGTGCTTGCCCGCAGAACTGAGAACACGCTGTTGGGCAGAGCTGCAACTGACCGCCGGAGTTCAGCTCTCGCCGGACGGCAGAAGGCGAAGAACGAAGCCGCTTGCGAGCGGCGCAGTGCAGCGAAGAGCTCTCCGAACTCGCCGCTTGCTCCACGGTCCTTCTCAGCTGCGAGTAGCAGCGCTCGCAGTACACGGAGCTTCGCAAGGCCCGAAGACCCGGAGGGAAGTATCGCACACGAAAATGTGCCAGGACAGAGACGTGTTCTACGTTGTCCCTTCTCGTCACGCAGTTTGTGCCTCTGCTGCTTGTGCTGTTAGGAATCGCTCCTTGAAAGACGAGCGAGAGCGTCCTTCCGGGTGCATTGCACTGAGTCGAGTGCTCGCTCGGGACTTTGCTCCCGGGGCCAAGGCAAGAGGGCGTGCTTGCCCGCAGAACTGAGAACACGCTGTTGGGCAGAGCTGCAACTGACCGCCGGAGTTCAGCTCTCGCCGGACGGCAGAAGGCGAAGAACGAAGCCGCTTGCGAGCGGCGCAGTGCAGCGAAGAGCTCTCCGAATTCGCCGCTAGCTCCACGGTCCTTCTCAGCTGCGAGTAGCAGCGCTCGCAGTACACGGAGCTTCGCAAGGCCCGAAGGCCCGGAGGGAAGTATCGCACACGAAAATGTGCCAGGACAGAGACGTGTTCTACGTTGTCCCTTCTCGTCATGCAGTTTGTGCCTCTGCTGCTTCTGCCGTTAGGAATCGCTCCTTGAAAGACGAGCGAGAGCGTCCTTCCGGGTGCATTGCACTGAGTCGAGTGCTCGCTCGGGACTTTGCTCTCGGGGCCAAGGCAAGAGGGCGTGCTTGCCCGCAGAACTGAGAACACGCTGTTGGGCAGAGCTGCAACTGACCGCCGGAGTTCAGCTGTCGCCGGACGGCAGAAGGCGAAGAACGAAGCCGCTTGCGAGCGGCGCAGTGCAGCGAAGAGCTCTCCGAATTCGCCGCTAGCTCCACGGTCCTTCTCAGCTGCGAGTAGCAGCGCTCGCAGTACACGGAGCTTCGCAAGGCCCGAAGACCCGGAGGGAAGTATCGCACACGAAAATGTGCCAGGACAGAGACGTGTTCTACGTTGTCCCTTCTCGTCATGCAGTTTGTGCCTCTGCTGCTTGTGCTGTTAGGAATCGCTCCTTGAAAGACGAGCGAGAGCGTCCTTCCGGGTGCATTGCACTGAGTCGAGTGCTCGCTCGGGACTTTGCTCTCGGGGCCAAGGCAAGAGGGCGTGCTTGCCCGCAGAACTGAGAACACGCTGTTGGGCAGAGCTGCAACTGACCGCCGGAGTTCAGCTGTCGCCGGACGGCAGAAGGCGAAGAACGAAGCCGCTTGCGAGCGGCGCAGTGCAGCGAAGAGCTCTCCGAATTCGCCGCTAGCTCCACGGTCCTTCTCAGCTGCGAGTAGCAGCGCTCGCAGTACACGGGGCTTCGCAAGGCCCGAAGACCCGGAGGGAAGTATCGCACACGAAAATGTGCCAGGACAGAGACGTGTTCTACGTTGTCCCTTCTCGTCATGCAGTTTGTGCCTCTGCTGCTTGTGCTGTTAGGAATCGCTCCTTGAAAGACGAGCGAGAGCGTCCTTCCGGGTGCATTGCACTGAGTCGAGTGCTCGCTCGGGACTTTGCTCTCCGGGCCAAGGCAAGAGGGCGTGCTTGCCCGCAGAACTGAGAACACGCTGTTGGGCAGAGCTGCAACTGACCGCCGGAGTTCAGCTCTCGCCGGACGGCAGAAGGCGAAGAACGAAGCCGCTTGCGAGCGGCGCAGTGCAGCGAAGAGCTCTCCGAATTCGCCGCTAGCTCCACGGTCCTTCTCAGCTGCGAGTAGCAGCGCTCGCAGTACACGGAGCTTCGCAAGGCCCGAAGACCCGGAGGGAAGTATCGCACACGAAAATGTGCCAGGACAGAGACGTGTTCTACGTTGTCCCTTCTCGTCATGCAGTTTGTGCCTCTGCTGCTTCTGCTGTTAGGAATCGCTCCTTGAAAGACGAGCGAGAGCGTCCTTCCGGGTGCATTGCACTGAGTCGAGTGCTCGCTCGGGACTTTGCTCTCGGGGCCAAGGCAAGAGGGCGTGCTTGCCCGCAGAACTGAGAACACGCTGTTGGGCAGAGCTGCAACTGACCGCCGGAGTTCAGCTCTCGCCGGACGGCAGAAGGCGAAGAACGAAGCCGCTTGCGAGCGGCGCAGTGCAGCGAAGAGCTCTCCGAATTCGCCGCTAGCTCCACGGTCCTTCTCAGCTGCGAGTAGCAGCGCTCGCAGTACACGGGGCTTCGCAAGGCCCGAAGACCCGGAGGGAAGTATCGCACACGAAAATGTGCCAGGACAGAGACGTGTTCTACGTTGTCCCTTCTCGTCATGCAGTTTGTGCCTCTGCTGCTTCTGCTGTTAGGAATCGCTCCTTGAAAGACGAGCGAGAGCGTCCTTCCGGGTGCATTGCACTGAGTCGAGTGCTCGCTCGGGACTTTGCTCTCCGGGCCAAGGCAAGAGGGCGTGCTTGCCCGCAGAACTGAGAACACGCTGTTGGGCAGAGCTGCAACTGACCGCCGGAGTTCAGCTGTCGCCGGACGGCAGAAGGCGAAGAACGAAGCCGCTTGCGAGCGGCGCAGTGCAGCGAAGAGCTCTCCGAATTCGCCGCTAGCTCCACGGTCCTTCTGAGCTGCGAGTAGCAGCGCTCGCAGTACACGGAGCTTCGCAAGGCCCGAAGACCCGGAGGGAAGTATCGCACACGAAAATGTGCCAGGACAGAGACGTGTTCTACGTTGTCCCTTCTCGTCATGCAGTTTGTGCCTCTGCTGCTTCTGCTGTTAGGAATCGCTCCTTGAAAGACGAGCGAGAGCGTCCTTCCGGGTGCATTGCACTGAGTCGAGTGCTCGCTCGGGACTTTGCTCCCGGGGCCAAGGCAAGAGGGCGTGCTTGCCCGCAGAACTGAGAACACGCTGTTGGGCAGAGCTGCAACTGACCGCCGGAGTTCAGCTGTCGCCGGACGGCAGAAGGCGAAGAACGAAGCCGCTTGCGAGCGGCGCAGTGCAGCGAAGAGCTCTCCGAATTCGCCGCTAGCTCCACGGTCCTTCTCAGCTGCGAGTAGCAGCGCTCGCAGTACACGGAGCTTCGCAAGGCCCGAAGACCCGGAGGGAAGTATCGCACACGAAAATGTGCCAGGACAGAGACGTGTTCTACGTTGTCCCTTCTCGTCATGCAGTTTGTGCCTCTGCTGCTTCTGCTGTTAGGAATCGCTCCTTGAAAGACGAGCGAGAGCGTCCTTCCGGGTGCATTGCACTGAGTCGAGTGCTCGCTCGGGACTTTGCTCCCGGGGCCAAGGCAAGAGGGCGTGCTTGCCCGCAGAACTGAGAACACGCTGTTGGGCAGAGCTGCAACTGACCGCCGGAGTTCAGCTGTCGCCGGACGGCAGAAGGCGAAGAACGAAGCCGCTTGCGAGCGGCGCAGTGCAGCGAAGAGCTCTCCGAATTCGCCGCTAGCTCCACGGTCCTTCTCAGCTGCGAGTAGCAGCGCTCGCAGTACACGGAGCTTCGCAAGGCCCGAAGACCCGGAGGGAAGTATCGCACACGAAAATGTGCCAGGACAGAGACGTGTTCTACGTTGTCCCTTCTCGTCATGCAGTTTGTGCCTCTGCTGCTTGTGCTGTTAGGAATCGCTCCTTGAAAGACGAGCGAGAGCGTCCTTCCGGGTGCATTGCACTGAGTCGAGTGCTCGCTCGGGACTTTGCTCTCGGGGCCAAGGCAAGAGGGCGTGCTTGCCCGCAGAACTGAGAACACGCTGTTGGGCAGAGCTGCAACTGACCGCCGGAGTTCAGCTCTCGCCGGACGGCAGAAGGCGAAGAACGAAGCCGCTTGCGAGCGGCGCAGTGCAGCGAAGAGCTCTCCGAATTCGCCGCTAGCTCCACGGTCCTTCTCAGCTGCGAGTAGCAGCGCTCGCAGTACACGGAGCTTCGCAAGGCCCGAAGACCCGGAGGGAAGTATCGCACACGAAAATGTGCCAGGACAGAGACGTGTTCTACGTTGTCCCTTCTCGTCATGCAGTTTGTGCCTCTGCTGCTTGTGCTGTTAGGAATCGCTCCTTGAAAGACGAGCGAGAGCGTCCTTCCGGGTGCATTGCACTGAGTCGAGTGCTCGCTCGGGACTTTGCTCCCGGGGCCAAGGCAAGAGGGCGTGCTTGCCCGCAGAACTGAGAACACGCTGTTGGGCAGAGCTGCAACTGACCGCCGGAGTTCAGCTCTCGCCGGACGGCAGAAGGCGAAGAACGAAGCCGCTTGCGAGCGGCGCAGTGCAGCGAAGAGCTCTCCGAATTCGCCGCTAGCTCCACGGTCCTTCTCAGCTGCGAGTAGCAGCGCTCGCAGTACACGGAGCTTCGCAAGGCCCGAAGACCCGGAGGGAAGTTTCGCACACGAAAATGTGCCAGGACAGAGACGTGTTCTACGTTGTCCCTTCTCGTCATGCAGTTTGTGCCTCTGCTGCTTGTGCTGTTAGGAATCGCTCCTTGAAAGACGAGCGAGAGCGTCCTTCCGGGTGCATTGCACTGAGTCGAGTGCTCGCTCGGGACTTTGCTCTCGGGGCCAAGGCAAGAGGGCGTGCTTGCCCGCAGAACTGAGAACACGCTGTTGGGCAGAGCTGCAACTGACCGCCGGAGTTCAGCTCTCGCCGGACGGCAGAAGGCGAAGAACGAAGCCGCTTGCGAGCGGCGCAGTGCAGCGAAGAGCTCTCCGAATTCGCCGCTAGCTCCACGGTCCTTCTCAGCTGCGAGTAGCAGCGCTCGCAGTACACGGAGCTTCGCAAGGCCCGAAGACCCGGAGGGAAGTATCGCACACGAAAATGTGCCAGGACAGAGACGTGTTCTACGTTGTCCCTTCTCGTCATGCAGTTTGTGCCTCTGCTGCTTGTGCTGTTAGGAATCGCTCCTTGAAAGACGAGCGAGAGCGTCCTTCCGGGTGCATTGCACTGAGTCGAGTGCTCGCTCGGGACTTTGCTCCCGGGGCCAAGGCAAGAGGGCGTGCTTGCCCGCAGAACTGAGAACACGCTGTTGGGCAGAGCTGCAACTGACCGCCGGAGTTCAGCTCTCGCCGGACGGCAGAAGGCGAAGAACGAAGCCGCTTGCGAGCGGCGCAGTGCAGCGAAGAGCTCTCCGAATTCGCCGCTTGCTCCACGGTCCTTCTGAGCTGCGAGTAGCAGCGCTCGCAGTACACGGAGCTTCGCAAGGCCCGAAGACCCGGAGGGAAGTATCGCACACGAAAATGTGCCAGGACAGAGACGTGTTCTACGTTGTCCCTTCTCGTCATGCAGTTTGTGCCTCTGCTGCTTGTGCTGTTAGGAATCGCTCCTTGAAAGACGAGCGAGAGCGTCCTTCCGGGTGCATTGCACTGAGTCGAGTGCTCGCTCGGGACTTTGCTCCCGGGGCCAAGGCAAGAGGGCGTGCTTGCCCGCAGAACTGAGAACACGCTGTTGGGCAGAGCTGCAACTGACCGCCGGAGTTCAGCTGTCGCCGGACGGCAGAAGGCGAAGAACGAAGCCGCTTGCGAGCGGCGCAGTGCAGCGAAGAGCTCTCCGAATTCGCCGCTAGCTCCACGGTCCTTCTGAGCTGCGAGTAGCAGCGCTCGCAGTACACGGAGCTTCGCAAGGCCCGAAGACCCGGAGGGAAGTATCGCACACGAAAATGTGCCAGGACAGAGACGTGTTCTACGTTGTCCCTTCTCGTCATGCAGTTTGTGCCTCTGCTGCTTGTGCTGTTAGGAATCGCTCCTTGAAAGACGAGCGAGAGCGTCCTTCCGGGTGCATTGCACTGAGTCGAGTGCTCGCTCGGGACTTTGCTCCCGGGGCCAAGGCAAGAGGGCGTGCTTGCCCGCAGAACTGAGAACACGCTGTTGGGCAGAGCTGCAACTGACCGCCGGAGTTCAGCTGTCGCCGGACGGCAGAAGGCGAAGAACGAAGCCGCTTGCGAGCGGCGCAGTGCAGCGAAGAGCTCTCCGAACTCGCCGCTAGCTCCACGGTCCTTCTGAGCTGCGAGTAGCAGCGCTCGCAGTACACGGAGCTTCGCAAGGCCCGAAGACCCGGAGGGAAGTATCGCACACGAAAATGTGCCAGGACAGAGACGTGTTCTACGTTGTCCCTTCTCGTCATGCAGTTTGTGCCTCTGCTGCTTGTGCTGTTAGGAATCGCTCCTTGAAAGACGAGCGAGAGCGTCCTTCCGGGTGCATTGCACTGAGTCGAGTGCTCGCTCGGGACTTTGCTCTCCGGGCCAAGGCAAGAGGGCGTGCTTGCCCGCAGAACTGAGAACACGCTGTTGGGCAGAGCTGCAACTGACCGCCGGAGTTCAGCTCTCGCCGGACGGCAGAAGGCGAAGAACGAAGCCGCTTGCGAGCGGCGCAGTGCAGCGAAGAGCTCTCCGAACTCGCCGCTTGCTCCACGGTCCTTCTCAGCTGCGAGTAGCAGCGCTCGCAGTACACGGAGCTTCGCAAGGCCCGAAGACCCGGAGGGAAGTATCGCACACGAAAATGTGCCAGGACAGAGACGTGTTCTACGTTGTCCCTTCTCGTCATGCAGTTTGTGCCTCTGCTGCTTCTGCTGTTAGGAATCGCTCCTTGAAAGACGAGCGAGAGCGTCCTTCCGGGTGCATTGCACTGAGTCGAGTGCTCGCTCGGGACTTTGCTCTCGGGGCCAAGGCAAGAGGGCGTGCTTGCCCGCAGAACTGAGAACACGCTGTTGGGCAGAGCTGCAACTGACCGCCGGAGTTCAGCTCTCGCCGGACGGCAGAAGGCGAAGAACGAAGCCGCTTGCGAGCGGCGCAGTGCAGCGAAGAGCTCTCCGAATTCGCCGCTAGCTCCACGGTCCTTCTCAGCTGCGAGTAGCAGCGCTCGCAGTACACGGAGCTTCGCAAGGCCCGAAGACCCGGAGGGAAGTATCGCACACGAAAATGTGCCAGGACAGAGACGTGTTCTACGTTGTCCCTTCTCGTCATGCAGTTTGTGCCTCTGCTGCTTGTGCTGTTAGGAATCGCTCCTTGAAAGACGAGCGAGAGCGTCCTTCCGGGTGCATTGCACTGAGTCGAGTGCTCGCTCGGGACTTTGCTCTCCGGGCCAAGGCAAGAGGGCGTGCTTGCCCGCAGAACTGAGAACACGCTGTTGGGCAGAGCTGCAACTGACCGCCGGAGTTCAGCTCTCGCCGGACGGCAGAAGGCGAAGAACGAAGCCGCTTGCGAGCGGCGCAGTGCAGCGAAGAGCTCTCCGAACTCGCCGCTTGCTCCACGGTCCTTCTCAGCTGCGAGTAGCAGCGCTCGCAGTACACGGAGCTTCGCAAGGCCCGAAGACCCGGAGGGAAGTATCGCACACGAAAATGTGCCAGGACAGAGACGTGTTCTACGTTGTCCCTTCTCGTCATGCAGTTTGTGCCTCTGCTGCTTCTGCTGTTAGGAATCGCTCCTTGAAAGACGAGCGAGAGCGTCCTTCCGGGTGCATTGCACTGAGTCGAGTGCTCGCTCGGGACTTTGCTCTCGGGGCCAAGGCAAGAGGGCGTGCTTGCCCGCAGAACTGAGAACACGCTGTTGGGCAGAGCTGCAACTGACCGCCGGAGTTCAGCTCTCGCCGGACGGCAGAAGGCGAAGAACGAAGCCGCTTGCGAGCGGCGCAGTGCAGCGAAGAGCTCTCCGAATTCGCCGCTAGCTCCACGGTCCTTCTCAGCTGCGAGTAGCAGCGCTCGCAGTACACGGGGCTTCGCAAGGCCCGAAGACCCGGAGGGAAGTATCGCACACGAAAATGTGCCAGGACAGAGACGTGTTCTACGTTGTCCCTTCTCGTCATGCAGTTTGTGCCTCTGCTGCTTGTGCCGTTAGGAATCGCTCCTTGAAAGACGAGCGAGAGCGTCCTTCCGGGTGCATTGCACTGAGTCGAGTGCTCGCTCGGGACTTTGCTCTCCGGGCCAAGGCAAGAGGGCGTGCTTGCCCGCAGAACTGAGAACACGCTGTTGGGCAGAGCTGCAACTGACCGCCGGAGTTCAGCTGTCGCCGGACGGCAGAAGGCGAAGAACGAAGCCGCTTGCGAGCGGCGCAGTGCAGCGAAGAGCTCTCCGAATTCGCCGCTAGCTCCACGGTCCTTCTCAGCTGCGAGTAGCAGCGCTCGCAGTACACGGAGCTTCGCAAGGCCCGAAGACCCGGAGGGAAGTTTCGCACACGAAAATGTGCCAGGACAGAGACGTGTTCTACGTTGTCCCTTCTCGTCATGCAGTTTGTGCCTCTGCTGCTTCTGCTGTTAGGAATCGCTCCTTGAAAGACGAGCGAGAGCGTCCTTCCGGGTGCATTGCACTGAGTCGAGTGCTCGCTCGGGACTTTGCTCTCGGGGCCAAGGCAAGAGGGCGTGCTTGCCCGCAGAACTGAGAACACGCTGTTGGGCAGAGCTGCAACTGACCGCCGGAGTTCAGCTCTCGCCGGACGGCAGAAGGCGAAGAACGAAGCCGCTTGCGAGCGGCGCAGTGCAGCGAAGAGCTCTCCGAATTCGCCGCTAGCTCCACGGTCCTTCTCAGCTGCGAGTAGCAGCGCTCGCAGTACACGGAGCTTCGCAAGGCCCGAAGACCCGGAGGGAAGTATCGCACACGAAAATGTGCCAGGACAGAGACGTGTTCTACGTTGTCCCTTCTCGTCATGCAGTTTGTGCCTCTGCTGCTTGTGCTGTTAGGAATCGCTCCTTGAAAGACGAGCGAGAGCGTCCTTCCGGGTGCATTGCACTGAGTCGAGTGCTCGCTCGGGACTTTGCTCTCGGGGCCAAGGCAAGAGGGCGTGCTTGCCCGCAGAACTGAGAACACGCTGTTGGGCAGAGCTGCAACTGACCGCCGGAGTTCAGCTCTCGCCGGACGGCAGAAGGCGAAGAACGAAGCCGCTTGCGAGCGGCGCAGTGCAGCGAAGAGCTCTCCGAATTCGCCGCTAGCTCCACGGTCCTTCTCAGCTGCGAGTAGCAGCGCTCGCAGTACACGGAGCTTCGCAAGGCCCGAAGACCCGGAGGGAAGTATCGCACACGAAAATGTGCCAGGACAGAGACGTGTTCTACGTTGTCCCTTCTCGTCATGCAGTTTGTGCCTCTGCTGCTTCTGCCGTTAGGAATCGCTCCTTGAAAGACGAGCGAGAGCGTCCTTCCGGGTGCATTGCACTGAGTCGAGTGCTCGCTCGGGACTTTGCTCTCGGGGCCAAGGCAAGAGGGCGTGCTTGCCCGCAGAACTGAGAACACGCTGTTGGGCAGAGCTGCAACTGACCGCCGGAGTTCAGCTCTCGCCGGACGGCAGAAGGCGAAGAACGAAGCCGCTTGCGAGCGGCGCAGTGCAGCGAAGAGCTCTCCGAATTCGCCGCTAGCTCCACGGTCCTTCTCAGCTGCGAGTAGCAGCGCTCGCAGTACACGGAGCTTCGCAAGGCCCGAAGACCCGGAGGGAAGTATCGCACACGAAAATGTGCCAGGACAGAGACGTGTTCTACGTTGTCCCTTCTCGTCACGCAGTTTGTGCCTCTGCTGCTTGTGCTGTTAGGAATCGCTCCTTGAAAGACGAGCGAGAGCGTCCTTCCGGGTGCATTGCACTGAGTCGAGTGCTCGCTCGGGACTTTGCTCCCGGGGCCAAGGCAAGAGGGCGTGCTTGCCCGCAGAACTGAGAACACGCTGTTGGGCAGAGCTGCAACTGACCGCCGGAGTTCAGCTCTCGCCGGACGGCAGAAGGCGAAGAACGAAGCCGCTTGCGAGCGGCGCAGTGCAGCGAAGAGCTCTCCGAACTCGCCGCTTGCTCCACGGTCCTTCTCAGCTGCGAGTAGCAGCGCTCGCAGTACACGGAGCTTCGCAAGGCCCGAAGACCCGGAGGGAAGTATCGCACACGAAAATGTGCCAGGACAGAGACGTGTTCTACGTTGTCCCTTCTCGTCATGCAGTTTGTGCCTCTGCTGCTTCTGCTGTTAGGAATCGCTCCTTGAAAGACGAGCGAGAGCGTCCTTCCGGGTGCATTGCACTGAGTCGAGTGCTCGCTCGGGACTTTGCTCCCGGGGCCAAGGCAAGAGGGCGTGCTTGCCCGCAGAACTGAGAACACGCTGTTGGGCAGAGCTGCAACTGACCGCCGGAGTTCAGCTGTCGCCGGACGGCAGAAGGCGAAGAACGAAGCCGCTTGCGAGCGGCGCAGTGCAGCGAAGAGCTCTCCGAATTCGCCGCTAGCTCCACGGTCCTTCTCAGCTGCGAGTAGCAGCGCTCGCAGTACACGGAGCTTCGCAAGGCCCGAAGACCCGGAGGGAAGTATCGCACACGAAAATGTGCCAGGACAGAGACGTGTTCTACGTTGTCCCTTCTCGTCATGCAGTTTGTGCCTCTGCTGCTTGTGCCGTTAGGAATCGCTCCTTGAAAGACGAGCGAGAGCGTCCTTCCGGGTGCATTGCACTGAGTCGAGTGCTCGCTCGGGACTTTGCTCTCGGGGCCAAGGCAAGAGGGCGTGCTTGCCCGCAGAACTGAGAACACGCTGTTGGGCAGAGCTGCAACTGACCGCCGGAGTTCAGCTGTCGCCGGACGGCAGAAGGCGAAGAACGAAGCCGCTTGCGAGCGGCGCAGTGCAGCGAAGAGCTCTCCGAATTCGCCGCTAGCTCCACGGTCCTTCTCAGCTGCGAGTAGCAGCGCTCGCAGTACACGGGGCTTCGCAAGGCCCGAAGACCCGGAGGGAAGTATCGCACACGAAAATGTGCCAGGACAGAGACGTGTTCTACGTTGTCCCTTCTCGTCATGCAGTTTGTGCCTCTGCTGCTTCTGCTGTTAGGAATCGCTCCTTGAAAGACGAGCGAGAGCGTCCTTCCGGGTGCATTGCACTGAGTCGAGTGCTCGCTCGGGACTTTGCTCTCGGGGCCAAGGCAAGAGGGCGTGCTTGCCCGCAGAACTGAGAACACGCTGTTGGGCAGAGCTGCAACTGACCGCCGGAGTTCAGCTGTCGCCGGACGGCAGAAGGCGAAGAACGAAGCCGCTTGCGAGCGGCGCAGTGCAGCGAAGAGCTCTCCGAATTCGCCGCTAGCTCCACGGTCCTTCTGAGCTGCGAGTAGCAGCGCTCGCAGTACACGGAGCTTCGCAAGGCCCGAAGACCCGGAGGGAAGTATCGCACACGAAAATGTGCCAGGACAGAGACGTGTTCTACGTTGTCCCTTCTCGTCATGCAGTTTGTGCCTCTGCTGCTTGTGCTGTTAGGAATCGCTCCTTGAAAGACGAGCGAGAGCGTCCTTCCGGGTGCATTGCACTGAGTCGAGTGCTCGCTCGGGACTTTGCTCTCGGGGCCAAGGCAAGAGGGCGTGCTTGCCCGCAGAACTGAGAACACGCTGTTGGGCAGAGCTGCAACTGACCGCCGGAGTTCAGCTGTCGCCGGACGGCAGAAGGCGAAGAACGAAGCCGCTTGCGAGCGGCGCAGTGCAGCGAAGAGCTCTCCGAATTCGCCGCTAGCTCCACGGTCCTTCTCAGCTGCGAGTAGCAGCGCTCGCAGTACACGGGGCTTCGCAAGGCCCGAAGACCCGGAGGGAAGTATCGCACACGAAAATGTGCCAGGACAGAGACGTGTTCTACGTTGTCCCTTCTCGTCATGCAGTTTGTGCCTCTGCTGCTTCTGCTGTTAGGAATCGCTCCTTGAAAGACGAGCGAGAGCGTCCTTCCGGGTGCATTGCACTGAGTCGAGTGCTCGCTCGGGACTTTGCTCTCCGGGCCAAGGCAAGAGGGCGTGCTTGCCCGCAGAACTGAGAACACGCTGTTGGGCAGAGCTGCAACTGACCGCCGGAGTTCAGCTCTCGCCGGACGGCAGAAGGCGAAGAACGAAGCCGCTTGCGAGCGGCGCAGTGCAGCGAAGAGCTCTCCGAATTCGCCGCTAGCTCCACGGTCCTTCTCAGCTGCGAGTAGCAGCGCTCGCAGTACACGGAGCTTCGCAAGGCCCGAAGACCCGGAGGGAAGTATCGCACACGAAAATGTGCCAGGACAGAGACGTGTTCTACGTTGTCCCTTCTCGTCATGCAGTTTGTGCCTCTGCTGCTTCTGCTGTTAGGAATCGCTCCTTGAAAGACGAGCGAGAGCGTCCTTCCGGGTGCATTGCACTGAGTCGAGTGCTCGCTCGGGACTTTGCTCCCGGGGCCAAGGCAAGAGGGCGTGCTTGCCCGCAGAACTGAGAACACGCTGTTGGGCAGAGCTGCAACTGACCGCCGGAGTTCAGCTCTCGCCGGACGGCAGAAGGCGAAGAACGAAGCCGCTTGCGAGCGGCGGAGTGCAGCGAAGAGCACAGGAGCAGTCAAAGAGCTCCTTCGCTATCGCTTTCACTTCTCAGTGGTCTTACTGCTTGGAAAAGCAGCACACAGCCGTTGCACGCCAGGGCAAAAGCTGCGGCAGTGCCCGTCCTCACTCCTTCGCTGTACTGTACTCCATGCAGCTAGAGCGAAGCGAGAAGGACGCGAGGAAGAAAAAAGCGTACTTAAACTAGCCCCCTGGCAGTAGCCCTGAAAGGGCACATAACACACGGCGTCTCGCTGCCCTCCGTTCTACACACTCGCAGCTCCCTCTGCCGACTTGCGAAAGTTGTTACCGGAGCAGAGGCGGCCAGATTGAAGAGGCAGTGCCTAGGTTCACCTTCTCCTTACTGCGCGTAAGCTACGTCCAGCTCCTCGCTGCACTCTGGATTTCCCTTCTCCGCGGCACTTACCGTGGTGCTGTGTGCAACTCGGCGCCTAGAAGTGACCGCCAATGCTTTCACAGCGGGCTGCAAGGGAACCACGGAGCAGCACAAGCAGCAGTGCTTCAGCTTGCTCCTTCCGACTGCTAAGGGCACTTGGGAGGGCAAGCGAGAGTCAACCACCTTCCTCTCCTAGTAGCCTGTAACGTGGTGCACACAAGCACGGGACGAGTGCTGCTTCGTTCACCACCCTCGCCCACGCCTGGCGCTGCTTTCACTTGCCGGCGGCCAGAAGCCGCTGCAAGGGCGCCACACAACCACAAGTGCGCCGGCAGCCAAGAGCTAGAGAACGCTGCTTCTGCCCAAGCCCGCCTAGGGCGTGCACCTTTGTTCTCAGAGCTCCGTGCAACAGTCTGCCTCTCTCGCAGTTCGAATGGAAAACGAAAGCTTTTCGCCTACGCCCTTCACAGAGATCCGTTGCCAGGACGAGAATGCCTTGTGGCCGGAGCTCGCCCCCGCCGCGAGGAAGCTGCTATTAGCACCGCGTTGCAGGGACACGTCTCGCTTCTTGACTACGTGCTCAGCGCTCTCCGAATTCGCCGCTAGCTCCACGGTCTTTCTCAGCTGCAAGTAGCAGCGCTCACAGTACATAGAGCTTCGCAAGGACCGAAGACCCGGAGGGAAGTATCGCACTCGAAAATGTGCCAGGATAGAGACGTTCTACACTGAGTAGAGACACAGACAGACAGAGAGTTCTACACTGCCCCTTCTCGTCGGCCATCTTGTGCTCTGCTGCCTCTGCTGTGACGAATAGGTCCTTGAAAGGCGAGCGACAGCGGCTCTCCAGGCACTGAAGAGAGTTCCCTAGGGACTTTTCGATGTAAAACTTTTTCCACCTCCAAAAATACATGGGTAAGTCCTAAAAGTTTTGGTTTTCTTAAGAATAGTTTCGCCCAAGTTTTGCTGTTCTAAACACCCATGGTTTCAGTCTTCACTTAACTGCTTGTTTCTGTCTTTTTGGCTAGTGGCAATCTAATTCTAAGGTAACTAGATGTGTTGGAAATCCATAAATTACATCTCAAGTTAGGTGGGAAAATTGGCTCGGAAGAAAATGGAATTGAGAATTTGGAAAGAATCCAGAGTGAGCTGATGTCACAATCCGAGATTCCCTTGGCTTCCAAATCCTTTCATTTGTGTTTTTGTGGGCTTTTTGAAGGCGGTGTACAGTTGAAGCCATGATTTAGCTGCGGTGAGACCTGCTCTGCTGTAAAAGCATTATTTTCTCAGTGAGCATGGACAACAGTTAGAGTGTCGTCTTTTAAGATTCCCTGCACTCCACTTATGGTGGCAAAAGCAGTGCCTTGACTGTAATCATAAAAGTGATTACAGCTTCATTGCTTTGACATCATGTAGGATGCTTCCTCCATCTGCTGTGGTCAGCATTAAGTAACAGATTTCTCAGTTTCTAGGAAGAGTCTAGCAAACAATCACCTTGCTCCTTCTCTTGCATTTATTCATCACTGCTATGCTGCTATACAGACAGGTAGTCTGTTTATGATTCAACAATTCAATGGGACATCAAGTAAATAACAAAGCAAAACTAACTACCGAAAGCACTATAAGGGCCAGAGATTAGCTTGGATCAAAACAGGTATTCTCCTAGCATTGTTTACAAACGAGTCAGCATGTGAAACAGAAGGCACAATGTAGTTTGTGCCTTGTTTTGGGCATGCCCGGAAGAAGGAAATTCTGATTTCACATACGGGAAAAGAAATGTTGACATTTGAATGAGATTGTTCATACCCCAGTAAAGGTTGCTTTGAAAGGTTGTGGAAGTCCTGTTAGGAAACATGGCTTTACAAGTCCTTTCCACCAGGAGACAACAGCTGCAGAACATCTGGGTGTGCCAGTGTTGAGAGCACCAGCAAAGATCAAAGTGGAGAAGTTGGTGAACAATGGCAGTGGCCTGGCGGAGGGCAAGTGGGGTGCTGGCTGTGGGACCAGGGGAGTCCTGACTGATTTAGGAGGCGTGTGATGGTCTGTGCCAGCAAGCGGAGTAGTGCTGTGGCCTTGGCACACTGCTAATACTGGAATTCAGTGGGGTCACTGGGCAGGCTGAGTGTGTGAGCTGCTGGAGGGACCCAGGTTGCCCACATGTAAACATCCAGTCTCACTCTTGCCAGCCACAGAAAGGAGCAGGATGTGGCTGCTGGCGATGCCTGTCACGTATACGCAGTGTATATGTGTGCTATCCCAGCCTGCTGGGAACACTTCTTCTTTGGGACTGCTTGGGCTGAGGGAGAGAAAGCAGTGGTAGTTTCTGAGGTTTCGAGTTTGTTCGAGTTTCTCAGGCTGTTTCTGGAGCCACCCCGAGTTCTCTTCCTTGAAGCATTTCAAGTCCTGCTAATTTTCAAAATTCAAACAGACACAGCCCTAAGCTAGTTGATCTGACTTCAGAGCTATTCTTACGCTGAGCTGTTGCATGATCTGATCTCCTGAGATGTCTTCCATCTCAGTTTATGACCTGGTTCTTGTGAAAAGTAGGATCTTTTAGCCTGGAGAAGAGAGGTTTCTGGAGAGACAGTATTGTGGCCTTTGAATATGTAAAGAGGGTATAAGACAAATGGAGAAAGACTTTTTAGGAAAGTTTGCAGAGACAGGACAAGGGGCCATGCTTTCAAACTGAGACTAGGTTTAGATTGGCTAAAAGGAAAAACTTTTCTACAGTGAAGCTGGTGAGACACTCAAACGGGTGTTCCAGAGAAGTTGTGGATGCCCCATCATTGAGAGTGCTCCTTATCAGTTTGGCTAGTCTTGAGCAATTTGATCTACTGTAAGATCTACCTGGCAAGGAAGTTGGACTAGATGATCTTTAATCACAGACTGTTGTATGATTCCGTGGAAGACAGAATGCAATAAAGTTCATATTTCAGATTTTGGCGCAGACATATTTATTATTTCTCACTTTATGCATCATTGCAATGACAACTTGTTAGCTTCTGAAATGATTAGCTGAGATTGATTTCCTTCCTTAGTTTCATTTTCTCTGTTATTCCTTCACTCTTGGACTTTTTTTTTCACTAGATTCCCTCTTTCAGTAAACTGCCCTTAAGTATCACTTTGCTCCCCACCTGGCTTTTTTTTTTTTTTTCAATGACACCTTTTCACTGGTTCGTTTTGGGCCTTTGCTGCTTGAAGTCCAGCAGCCTCCTTGTCTGAGCATTACGGAGCTTTCTTTACAGCTTCATCACTATGCAAAAAGCCATAAATTACTGTGTTCCATCTCACATACCATCAAGTATCACACTAATATTCCCTCTGCTGAATAGCTGATTGGCTTACATAGACCAGCCAAATACCAGGAAATCCGGATGGCAGCAAGAATCTTTTAGACTACTCCCGCTGTTCATTTAAATTCTGGAGAAGTCACGTGAGGTATCACATTCTCTTAAAAGAAGTGTCTATCATCTCGGACATTCTAGAATGGGCTATTAATATTGTCATGAGTTTCTGGCTAGACTTTTTAGTATGCAAATTCAAATTCAAATGATCTGAAATGATAGAACTTCAAGAAATTTTTTTTCCCAGAATCGAAGTATGATGGAGTTCCACAGGGAGAATCTTAATCTTAGTTATTCTATTCCATCTCACATCATGGCTGGGGGCAGGGAGAAGGGAGTATCTTTGGGGGACAATGGGTTCCGGTGTAGTCAGTAAGCTGGGCAGAGGAGCCATCAGGTATTTTCTGTTGTTAGGGGGGGGGGAATTCGTGTGAACTCTTCCTTTCTTGTACCCTGCCACTAGTATTGTTGCTAAAATTGTTTGTTTTCTCATCCAAGTGACAAAATCAGCACACTTAATGAGGGATGAAGAGGGAGCAGCGACCTCAGAACAGGAGGAAGAAGAAGCAGAGCCTGCTGTCCTCCAGAAGAAAAAAACACTACCAGCCAACTTTGCATCATCTGTGAACTTCCTGGGCGTGTACTCTATCCCCTTGTCCAGAACACTGAGCAAGATATTAAACAGGACTGGGCCCAAGACCGAGCCTTGGGGACCAGCTGGATGAACTCTATTTCCCACCACTCTGTGGGCCTGGCCATCACCCAGTTTGTCACCCAGCAAACAGCCCACCCATGCAAACCATAAGCAGACAGTTTCTTCAGGAGAATGATGTGAGACTCATTGCAAAAAGGATCAGGGAGATGCCTAGGAAGAGTCTCAGGTGAATCCAGGAGACTATAGTGGAGGACTATTCAGTTTTCCAATCAATTTGCTTAAAAAACTCTACAAAACCGTAATAAAAAAACAAACAAACAATCAAACAAACAAAAAAAGCAGACCAAACAAACACACAAAACCCCCAAACCTATAATCCCCAAAGAGACAAAAAAAGCCCCCAGAAAGCCCACCAAAAACCCACCCAAAATTGAAAAAATACCCCAAACCCAACACAAAAAATCAGGGTGAAGGTTTTTAGTAACTTTAAAAATAACAAAACAAAACAAAACTAAAAAACCCCCAGAAAGTCACATTTCTAAAGGTGCTGTCCCCGCCTCTTCTCTCAGCAGGGAGGACATCCTGAAGTGGAGCCAGTTGGAAGAAAGCGGGACAGGGCAGCACCTGGGCCATTGTCACAGGACGGCCCTGTGGCTGCCCCATTGCCAAAACCTGGACACATAAATCAAACACAGGTATGCACATGTGCTTAGACACAGCAAAAATATATTTGTCTGAAAAGAATACAGGTCCATTTCTATCACTGGAAAGAGCATAATGCCTCGTCTCAGCTTTCTTTTCAGTCATTACAAATGTTTCGAAAATAAAGGAATGCAGAAAATGGAAATATCCAAGATCAACATGAGGACCAGTAACAAAGATTCCATTTTTGAAACTGCATTGGGAATCCTCTGCAGAAATTGACTCAGAGCTCTAAGATTTACAAAAAAGACCAAGAGGACTGGAGTCAATACAACACAGTGTCTGGAGACTTCAGCTGGTTACCTTGATTTCTCAAATATGATGGAGAAAGCACCTTAGCAACTACAGCTGCCAGTTCTCTCAGGGCCCTGACATGCCTCTGGGTGGGTCCCATGGTCTTGCATGCTCAGGTTCCTCAAGTGGTCTGAAAGCTGACCTGCTACTATGGGTTAGAATCAAGTCCACCAGTCCAATAACCTGAGAGATGTGGAAATAGTGACTGGCAGTAAAAATTGAGACCAACACTTGTTGAGTACCTCAGCCTTCTCCTTGTCTGTTGTCACTAGTCCTGTCTGGCTTATGGGGGTGGGGGGGGGGGGGAATAGGGGAGGTGTGATAGGTTTCTTTTCATCTTCCTTTTCCCACTGAAATACCCGTAGGTGCCTTTATTATTCTTAGTTTTGGCATGCTTTTCCAAATTCAGCTTCAACTGAGCCTTAGCTATACTGATCCCATCCTCACACACTCATGTGTTACCACTGTATTTTTCCCATGATTTGTCTCGCTGTGTATTGTCTGCATATTACCTACTTGCATCACATCTATTAATTTTCAATAACCTTCTGGCTTTAACTTGTTTTCAAAAAAAACCCTTTTTGAACCTTTCCACCTCAGAAATTCACCTGGGAAACCCCAAATCCCCAAAATTCACCCCGAAGTCCCCCCTGGGACGCTCAGCACTCACCTGGCAACTCCCAAAAGCCCACAAATTCACCCCAAAATTCACGGGGGACCCCCAAATTCCAGGGCTTCACCCCAAAATCCCACCTGCAACCCCCAAAACCCCTCAAATCACCCCCAAGACCCAGTCCCCCCAACACCTCCCAAATTCACTCCAAAATGTCTCCAATCCCCCTCAAAACCCTCCCAGATACCCCCAAATCCACCAAATTCACTCCCAGACCCATCTGGGACTCCCAAAAATCACCAAAATTCCCCGGAAAATCCACCTGCATCCCCCCAAATTCATCCCAAAATTCTCCCACGACTTCCAAATGCTCACCTGGATACCCCAAAATCGACAGAATTCACCCCAAAATACGCCTGGCATTCCCAAAACTCACCTGAGAACCCTAAAATTCACAAGTATACCCTAAAATTCACCAAATTCACCCCAAAATTCCCCTGAGATCCCTAGAATTCCACAAATTCCCCCTAAAATTCAACTGGGACTCCCCACATTCCACAAATTCACCCCAAACCTCGCTACCCGGGATCCCCCAAAATTCCACAAATTCTCCCCCAAAATCAACCTGGGACCCCTCAAAACTCACCTGGATCTCCCCAAATCCCCGCCCCGCCCCGCCCCCCCCAATTCACCTGGGCACTCCCAAATCCCCAGAATTCAACCCAAAATTCACCTGGGACCCCAAAAACCTCCAAATTCGCTCCAAAATGATTGGCAACTTTACACACTCCATTTTCCCACAAAAGGATCTAGAGCCCTGTGCGCTTCGTATACAAACTAAATGCAAAAAAACTTTCTATTCATTCTCAGCAAAAAGACTTCCTATTCCTCCTTCTTTTGGACAAAACTGCCTTCACTTTCAAACTTATTCTCTTGCTCACTTACCTGCATAATGCTTAGTCCCTGTTCTGCATGCTCATTTTCTTCACTTTTACAAGGAATCCTCTCCTCATCTTCTTCTTCCTCTGCTTCTTCCATTTCCTGTGCCAAGATCACCCGTTTCTCTGTTAGATTTCTTTCTCCAGCTGATTTTTTGACAACTGTCCCTATCTTCTGGCACCGCTCGCTCGAGAGAGGCGATTGTCCCGCTCTGCTCTGGGCTGGGACTGCGCTCTCTTCAAGCCCTGGGGGCAATTTTGGATGCCACAGCGTCAGAAAGACCTCAGGCTATTGGAGAAATGTCCAAAGGAGGGACACAGGGATAGCGAAGAGGCTGGAGGGAAAGCCATACAAAGAGTGGCTCAGGGCATTTGGTTCAGCTGCAGAGAGGACACTGAGCTCACACCTCACTTGGGACCTCTCAGCTCCTCCCAAGGGCAGCACAGGGACAGCTTTGCTCTCTGCTCTCTGCGACCAGGGACAGGAGCCAAGGGAATGCCAGGAGCTGTGTCAGGGGACGATTAGGCTGGCTATCAAGGAAAGGTTTTTTTCCTCAGAGGCTGGTCGGGCACTGAATAGGTTCTCCAGGCAATGGGCACAGCCCCAAGGCTGCCAGAGATCCAGGAGCGTTTGGCCAATGCTCTCAGGGATGCAGAGGGTGGGACTGTTGGAGTGTCTGTGCAGGGCCAGGAGTTGGACTTTGACGATCCCTAGGGGTCCCTTCCGACTCAGGAAACTCTTACCATTTTCCCCTCTTTCCTCTCCTTGCACAATGCTCTCAGCTTACTGTTCCACCGCATGCTCCACTTCTGAAACCTCCGCTACTTCTTTCCAGTTCAAGCACAGTTCTACTGGTTACAATCCAAAGATAGACAGATTGAAAAACAACCAAAAAGAAACACCTGTTTGGAATGTCGTGGTCTTATCTGCATCTCCAACTATGAAGTCGATTGTGCCTTGCAAGTTCTAAAAGCAAAACAACAACAACAAAAAACACCCACCACACCGTTTTAACATAGGGATTTGCCTTCTTCTAAGAAATCCATATCCCTTCTCAAAATGGATCTATTTCAGGAAGAGATCATCTTGAATAAATCACTTACTACCTAAAGAACCTGGAACACTCAAATCCGTAATGATAAGCCTGTTACCTTGTCGTTTTCTGTTCCAAAGGCAAATGCATTTGCTCAAGTGCCGTTTGTAACAAGGACAGAGCTCAAAGTGTGGCTCTGAGAAATGTTTTGGTTTCCCTCTCCTATCTTCATCAAAAGCACTTTCTTCAATGGCTGAAACAATACTTGATACAGTCTGAATTTTAAAGGTCATGAAAATTTTCTCCAAAGTGAAAAATTAATATAGCAGTCAGGTTTGAAACCAACGGGAATTTTTGTTTTACCTGTTTGAAGATTCCCTTCACACTAAAATGCTGGCTGATGGATACCTAGAAGAAATCAATTCCCACAAAATGCTTCTGGGTAAGCCATTACGTCATCCATTACAATTTGCTTCAGTGTCCCGTTCCTGTCCAATTGAAGGTCCCTGTTTAAGAGACTCAAGTGCGGAGAGAAATAAAATTAAATATGACTACAGTGCCTTTAAATCGAAATCGAACTTCCTGATCAATCTCATAAAACCTTTAGGCTAAATGTTGCCATTGATCTGTTTCTACTGAACACAATCACGTCCTGGCTTGTTAGAGATTAGTTCATTACAAAGAAAGAAACGCAGAGAAGTTAAAATATTTCCAAAGAAGCATTTGACATCCTTCCTTTTGGATGGGGAACCACACCAACACTGCTTACATAAGAGGTCAAATGACTGTCTTCCATGTTAGTTCTGCACTGTGCTCAGCGGAGCCTTTCTGGTTTATTTGCCTTTGACTTGGACATAAAGCTGAGTCTTGATTCAAGAAAAATCAATATTCACACTTGTTTTCATTTACACGGACATTGGCTTGGTCTCCTAAACAAAGAGAATGATGGGGAATTTTTGTACGAGTTCAGATAGGTAACATTCTCTTTCCGCAACCTGGCATTGTATTTTCACTTGGTCTGTTACCTCTGGCTTTAACGGCTCAAATTATTAGGAAGAGTATCAAACCTCCAGCTCTAACCACAGTCCCACTGCGAGGTGTGTGAAGGTATGTGCATCTGCCCCTCAGGTCCACACTGCTCTTCTAATGTGCCTCTGATCGAGCAGGTAGGAAAGACCTCCTGGGTGTGTGAACAGTGCTGCTTCCTCTACGGCTTCAGAGCTGCTGCTAAGCTCTTCAGGAAGGAGAGCGGTATTGTACCCATTTTTAGATGGTTTTTAAAGTTGCCGGTGCTTGGCTGTCTTAAACGTCTGAGTTCCTAGAACTTTGAATGAGATCAAATCTATGAGTGAAGAGATGATGGTGCAGACCAACTTCTGATTCCGGTGATCCAAGAATCTGCACTACTACTTTTACCTTCTGAATAAGGCATGGATGTGATGGTATGCACAGTAATACTGATGTGCTATGGTTTTTGAATGATAGCAGTCTTCCTTTGTCCCATTCCTAAACCGTGGGCATTATTTGCCTTAACCTTGTTCAGTAGGGACATTATTCTATATTCTTACATGAAGTGAAAAGCACTCTTTTTCCATACCTTCACACAACAGCATTAAAACAAGGCCTAAGTAGTACAACCAATGTTCAAAGATGCTCTACCTTTTAAGTTTACAAAACATACCAAATTCATACCTTGTTCTAAGTTGATCTCAAGAAGAAAGGGTGTTCTCCAAATACTCCTTCAGCTCTTCCTCACAGCTCACCGTTTGCCTTTTTTCTAAGATTGTATCCAGATCACTTTCATCATCTAAGGCCACATAAAAAAGCTAGTAAAAATGGTTTCGTAGATACTAAAATCTCCCCAGCTCTTTAGGATTCAAGGAAGTTAATTATGCACATATCTTCTACACCCAGAAGAGAAAGCTACCTCAGCAAAACTCATCGCCTATGAAAATCTTCCTAGATAATGAACACCTCTGACACTGCCACCCCAAGTTGGTGTTCTGAAACAATGAGAACCTCACATCCAATCAGACTCTAGACCTGCACAAGATCTCGTCATAGCAACTTGCAGCCACTTTCTACAGAAAGCAGCAGTGATCTCTATCGCTGTTGCCATACCAACAATAAGACAGGACTGTCCATTCAGCGTGAATCAAGCAGTTAGCAAAAATGCACCTGACAGAATGAAACTGAAGAGGAGAAATTCCCATCTAAAAGTCAAAGATTACATTTTTAATTTTATAGCAGGTATTTTGAATTTCAGAGGGCTCTTTGCATTAAGAAGTCCTGTCTTTATAGCACACCCTTGTTTTTATGTTTCTACCTGGATTATGGCCATTTAGCCGTCTCCTTCAAATCACTCCAAAGAAAAACATTCAAGTGAACAAGTTCTTTCTAAACTGCTGGAAGGTGAAATGAATGAGTAAGAGGATATGTAACATGATAAAAGGCTGCCTGGAATTTTACGACTGGTATCCAACATGGCGTCTTCTATCTGGAGAGTAAAAAAAAATCAGTCTCCAAGTAAACTGGTAAGAATGCGGATTCTCAAAACTTCTGTTTATTCTGGCACCATAAAGCACCAAATCACATTCTATAATTTATCCCTTTAGAAACAACTGCCCGACTTTTTTTATGTATAGAAAAGATTGGAAGACATTTGGGAGATCATTTCCAGCTCTTCCTGAAGTCTGATCTTAAGCAGACTGGGCCATATGTCATTCATCGCTATCCTATGTATTTCAGATAGAAATGATCATAAAAATACAATCTATTTCTATTACAAATAATAAACACAAGAATTATGAACACTTCCACATGAAACTCTTCCACACCAAACTGTTTCTCTGGAGTGTTTTGTCACACTATGGACCTCTTTCTAAGGTGACATCAACAGCCTACCACGCAGAAGGCATTGCAGGTGGGAGCACAGGAAGAACAGACTAATCCCAAGGAGTGATGAAGATATATGTCATCAAATAAAAGAAACGTACATCCACGTGCTCCACTTCTTCAAACCTACATTTTCGTTTCTCAGTCATCTGAAGCATGTTGGAGTGCACAACTTCAGCATCTTCTGCTGTGCAAATGTTCACATCCAACAGGGTCATCTGAAGGAAAAGAAGAACAAATTATTGACATGCACAGAAGAAATACTGTGTGGCTTTCAGAGAGCCTGGCTAAACGTAGTGTTTCTTTTCTTGTGATGGACAGAGATAGATTCAGCCTCCCACATGCCATATTAGATTACTAAACAATACCATCTGGTTGGACACAAAGGGAGAAATTGAGGCAGAGGTGGAATTTCTTTCCCAAGATAAGACAGATTTAGCACAAGGGCTGAGGCTCCTTGCATCTTCCACATTCATGTAGGACAGCACTCCCTTCATTACTGGCATTTGTTACGGCTTTTCCACATTTCAAGCACAAATACCAACTACTACTGTGAAACCAAACGGATGGCTTACTTTTTGAACAGAGTAAGGCGGAGGTTAAAAAGGAATTCCACTTGTTATCTCACTGTCTGGTGCATCTTTACTCTCTCTAATGACACATTGGACCACGGCTATCACAGCCAAAAGCTGTGGCACTCAACTTGCACATCTGCCCTTTCTCCTGACATTTGCCCTCGACCAGCTCATACTGGATGCTCATTTTCTCCACGCACTCCACATTAGGGCTGTCTGAATGATACGGAACAGACCACAGTCAAAATTCCCATCTTTCACAGTGCAGTGTGACATGGAAACATGACAGAGGCCATGTGCTGAATCTCAGCACACGGAACAGATGCCAGCAGTGCCTACAGACACCAGACATTACCAGCCAAAGAAATCAAGACATTTTCATACACAGCTGTTTCTCATTATGCTTCAAAGTAGCAAGGTACTTAACAATCGCTACCAACTTCTTTGCTACCATACAGGCTACAAACATCCCAACTGGATGTGCTCTGGAGCAAGAGAAGGCAGACACAGAGCGGGAAGGCATGCTGCAAGGACACAGAGAAAGGAAGTATCTCCAATACTTCCCCTCTTCTTCTCATACTTCCCCTCTTCTTCTCCAGGAGTTAAAAAGGAGTATTTTTGTATGACTGAGAAGGGATCCACGTCAAAATTAACATTTGATTTCCCCCAGATTCATTCTAACCGAGCCAGTTCCTGCTAGATCTCCCCATGCACAGGTGTTTGTACTGGCCAAAGGAAAGCCATGCCACAGGCAGCTTCTTTGGCTCTTACTGCCACCTCCAAGCAACTGAGAAGGTATGTGGCAACACACGGAACAAAGAATAGAGCAAACATGCACTCTCAAAGCAACCGTCTGCCTCATCGTTGCCCAGGAGAAAAGAAAATATTGCTTGAATTCCAGACTGTTCTTAGGATTTCCCGACCTACCTAGACTTTTGTTTCAATTCTCCAGAGTTCTGCACCATTCGTTTCCATCAGATTTGGCACGTGTTGGAGGCAACAGGGTGCTATCAAAGCAGGAAACAAGAGTCAGGTATCCTAAAATACAAACCAGTCAGTACTTCAAATATAAAATTATGAATCCGAATATCCATACTACTGGGCGTTCTTTTATTTACAGCCATCTTGGCAATGAAAATAAACCTGAGATTGTTGTTGTTCAAGGCCAACTGTTTACTGCCCGATAAGGAACTAACTGTCATCTACCTGGTTCCTACATCCACCGTAAAAAACCTCCCTGTAAAGATCGTAATGCATTGCACCCACACCAATGTGTCTTGTGTTCAGGATGGATATTCAAACGTAGCAACGTTAGATTTCTATCCAGACTCCTCTCTTCATTTATTCCGCAAATAAAATCCCACGCCATGGAGAAAAAAATGCCTTGACAAAAACACCAAGTTCTAGCTCTCCACCCCTCTTTGCCCATTTCTGCTATGTTTCGAGATTTACTTCTGCATTCCTCCATTTTTAGAGCCTGATCGCCACCTATTAAGTGTAGCTGGGGCACTGAAAATCAAGAATGCATTTTTTCCATTCAAAAGAGCTGTACAGAAATAGATGTAGACCCTGCCTTACTGCTGCATTTAGCAATCACACATTGACAGGAAGCAAAGTGCATTTTGTAGCCAAGTCCTTCATTAACTCCAGCAACAATTGTTTTCCTTTATGCTATACCCTCTTTTGCCATACCCGATATATTGCAAAACCTTCAGTCTCTCTTCACTGAGTACCATCTGCTCCTTTATCAACTTTTCCATTTCCATATTCACAGTTGGGGGATTCTGTATTTCTTCACTTGCCATAAATTCTCTGCAGGATGGAAAGTAGATATGTAGGATGGAATCACATGATATATGTGATATCATACGTGGTATCACGTAGAAAGAAAAAATGATCAAGTATTACTTTAACAGAAACCAAAAGTGAACACTAGCCTCTTGGTGTTGCTCATTGTCCAAAAGAAGACTGCCAAATTTCTGACCTGAAACTCTGAACTCCACACTTCTTTTGCATGAGCTTCCAGTCCCTTGCCATTTCAGTTGATGCCATTTTTCTTTCTCAAGCTCTGATTTCATTCGATTCAAGAGTAGCTTGGCAGTTGCCCTCTCATTATCCAGCAGTGCTCCGTTTATATTCTGTGTATTAAAAAACAAAACCAGAAGTAGAAGCAGCATACAACATGCAAAAACAAACCAAAAATTGTCTCTTCTACAGAAAATGAGGGGAGAAAAGAACACAAATGATAACCAATACCCCGTCAAGTAGAAATTTCTTCTATATTTCAGTGATTGATAGGCAGAAAAAATGAATTTCATCTGGGGAAAGAAAGACATTCTAGGAATATTCAGACTGCTATCTTGCCCCAGGTAAAACATTTACCATGGCCTTAGCGTTAATGAGCTTGTGAACATCAGCTGCCAAGAGGAAGGACATTTCCTCCAGTTTCACACAATACTTGGTCAGTACATCTGCTATCTGTGCAATCAAAGAATACAGAAAAGCAACAACAATGAAAAGTA